>NC_044997.1:5010325-5236402 GCF_008728515.1 Papio anubis
GAAAGAAAGAAAGAAAGAAAGAAAGAAAGAAAGAAAGAAAGAAAGAAAGAAAGAGAAAGAGAGAGAGAAAGAAAGAAAGGAGTGAGAGGAAGGAATGAAGGAAGGAAGGAAGGAAAGAAGGAAGGAAGGAAGGGAGGGAAGGAGGGAGGGAGGAAGGAAGGAAGGAAAGGAAGGATACGGAGGAAAAAACACAAACTACCAAATAGTACACACAATTGTTCAGGGTGTTACGAAGCTGAAATGTAGAATCTACCTTTTCAAGTATACACTTTCAAGTATACAATTGCTTTCCCATGGAGATTTGTTCCTTTACTAAACATGATGGATTCTGGTGTTAAATGTTGAAGCAATGGTTGCTCTTGCGTTTAATAGCCCTAGTTGAAGGGTAATGTATTGAGCCAGGATGAGCGCTTTGGGGCTCCAGCCTCAATATAGCATCTAGGGGTGTGTTACAATTAATGGTCTTTTAGCAGTTGCTGGCCACACATGGCTAAATGTTAGTCAGCTCAGCAGAGAGTTAGGGTGACAGACTTTTACACCCTGCCCTCATGGTTCCTAGGTCCTTGTCAGGAATAGAATCAGGTCACACAGACTTGAAAAATGGTGAATGCAGAGGTTTTATTAAACAGTAGAGGTGGCTCTCAGTAGAAGGGGAGTTGGAAAGGGGAGGGTGCCGAAAGGAGGTGAAGTTTCCCTGAAGCCTGGTCATCTTTAGGCAAGCACCTCCCCAAAGTCATGCCATCTGAAGTTAAGCCATGTCTATATGTATTCTCTGTCACTCAGTTGCTTCTTCTCCTCTCAATGTTAAGCCACTTGTCTTTCTGCCATTTGTCTGTCTGCCAGGTGAGGTCTGAGGCTTATACAGGCACAGGATAGGGAGGCAGAGTAGGCCAAAAAAGTAACATTTGGATAGAAAAACAGTAATAACTGTTCTCATGTAGGACCATGGTTTCCAGGCTTGAGAGTGAGGCCTTTGCCAGGGAACTCGCCTCTTCTACCCAGTATTTCCCTGCCTCTTATCTGTATAACCATGACTAGCATCACATTGCAGCTATTTCCAGAAATCTCACAAGGGAGTAATAATCCATAATTTAAAAAAGATACTGGGTGGCCAGATGTGGTGGCGTAAGCCTGTAATCCCAGTATTTTGGGAGGCTAAAGAGGGTAGATCACTTTGAGACCAAGAGTTTGAGACAAGCCTGGCCAACATGGAGAAACCTTGTCTCTACTAAAAACACAAAAATTAGCCAGGCATGTTGGTGGGCACTTGTAAGCTACTTGGGAAGCTGAGGCAGGAGAATCACTTGAAACCTGGAGGCTGAGGTTGCAGTGAGCGGAGATCATGCCACTACACTCCAGCTTGGGCAATACAGCAAGGCATTCTGTCACACACACACTCACATGCAAACCGTATAGAGTCTGGGCACCATAGGTCAGCTCTTTTGGAAGTCAAGGTAGGCGGATAACCTATCTTAGGAGTTCAAGACCAGTCTGGGCAACACAGTGAGACCTATTAAAAATTTTATTTAAATGAAGACTAAATAAGAATACTCATTTGCTAATATGTAGATTGATTGTAATTACCATTACTATAAATTACTTCTGTAGACAAAATCAACACTTGGTCCTGAATTCTCTCTTCTGTAAGGAAAAATTTTAAAGAAAACAGTTGTTGAAAGTATGTCTTAAAAATTAAAATATCATTAAGTTAGTCAGGGTAGATAAAAATAAGAACATTCTTCTGTTTTGCTTTGGTTTTGTATTTAGCGTACGCCATGAACATTTGCCTTTTTTTTTTTTTTTTTTAACTTGTTGTTTATTCCAAATGATATTTTAAACTTGCTTGGATACCATGAGAAGAAAATCTAATTAAATAAAATTGAAAATTATTTTTTTAAAATATAGTGTTGTTTTTAGTATGATTTGAGCAGTAAGTTTCTTGTTTTTGCTTTTTTTTTTTTTTAATCTGAAAAGCATGTTCACTCCCCAAAATCAGAGGTCATCGGGAAGGAATTAAAAAAGTCATGCCAGCACAGTAGCCCACACCTATAATCCCAGCATTATCAGAGGCTGTAATGGGCAGATTGCTAGAGCCCAAGAGTCCAAGACCAGCCTAGACAACTTAGTTGGACCGTGTCTCTACTATATACATATGCAAAATATATATATATATATATATAAAAAAAATATGTGTGTATATATATAAATTAGCTGAGTATGGTGGTATACACTTGTAGTCCAAGCTACTTTGTAGGCTAAGGTGGCAGGATTGCTTAAGCCTGGATGGTTCAGGCTGTAGTAAGCCGAGACTGTGCCATTGCACTCCAGTCTAGGTGACATGGTGAGACCTTGTCTCAAAAATATAAAAGAAAAAATATTCATATTATGAATAAAAATATAATGTTCCAAAAGAATAGCAAATGTCTGTGGCTTTCAACTCCAGTGATTACAGGCTATGAATGGAGAAAACTATGAAAGAGCAGGGAAATTTTAGTTGGCTCTGTATCCACACACAATTTGAATCCTTTAAATATATTTAGAGAAGAAAAACATCTACTATAAAACAGTCATTCAAAATGTAATAACTTCTTTTCTATTTTTATAAAGTCTCTTATGTATATTCATTTTCTATAGCTTACAAAATATTGCTTGACATTCGAAAAACAAATATATGTTTCTAAGCTTTAGGTATAATTTTAATGCAATTCATATACATTAAAGTCATTTTTTTTTTTTTTTTACTCATTCACATCTTTCCCTCTCCTTGCCTTATACCACATATCTAAAAGTTAACAGCTTATAGAGGCATCTTCGTTCTTCTGTATCTTGAGTTATTTTTCCAAGACCAGCACTGTCCAACACAACGATTTGAAATAATGCAAATGTTCTATTTTTGGCTTTCCAATACGGTAGTCCCACTAGCCATGTATGGCTACAGGGCACTTGAAATATAGCAATTATAACTCAGATACTGAGTGGTTAGTTGTTACTTATTTTAATTAACTTAAATTTAAAATATAACAATCAAAAATAATATTCTAAGGGCCCAAACCATCTGAATGGACTTCCTCCTCAGTTAGAGCCCATTAATCTGAAAGATTTGTTCAGGCTGTGATGGAAAGTGGGGGTCGAATATGCCTCATTATACCTCTCTGGCATTAACATCAACAGAACTTAAATCTGTTAAGAAGAATTTACAATCCATTCTTTCTGAAGCCTGCTACTTAGAGGCTTCATCTACATGATGAAATGTTGGACTCCATAACCTCTTACTGCAAAGCAGACATTTCATTTCCGTTAATCCCAGGTCTTTAGATAAGCTCATCCAGTTGTCTACCAGAAAAATTTAAATCTGCCTATAACCTGTAAGCACCTCCATACTGGCCTTGCTTTGAGTTGTTCTGCCTTTCGAGACTGAACCATTGTCTTTCTTAAATGTATTTGATTGATGTGTAATGTCTCCCTAAAATGTATAAAACCCAGCTGCACCCCGATCAACTTGGACACATGTTCTCAGGACTTCTCTGGAGGGCTGTGTCACAGGCCGTGGTCCCTCATATTTTGCTCAGAATAAATGTCTTCAAATATTTTATAGAGTTGTACTCTTTTCATCAACACCAGCATATTGGGCCCCCCAAGTCTGGCCAAAACCCTCCTCCATTTGTTTACTCAATGTTTTGTTTTTGTCAGGAATGGCACTGTTACAGTCTCACCAATGCACCACAATGTGGCAGCCTCTTATTGTGAGGTATCACTCAGAGTTCTTTGTCTCATGACCAAGATAATTAAAGAATGTAGACACAAAGAATGAGGTTGGAATGAAAGTTCAATAAGCAAAAGACAAAAGCTCTCTGCTGCAGAGAGGAGGCCCAGGAGAGTGTTGTCATTTTAACAACTGAATGCAAAGGCTTTTATAGAAAACTAAAGAGGGCAGGGCATCTCATTTGCATAAGGCACAAATTTCTGGTAGGTCTACCCCATCCGCCCAATGCACATATGGGCATTAGCTTGAGTTACTCCATGTTGTTTTGCACCATTTACTAGGCATGTATTGGGGATGGAATTTCTGTTGCATGCACATCTGGGAAAGACACCCGTTTAGGCTTTCTTATCCCTGTGGCTGTGAGCATGTCTTGGGAAACCCCCTGTTCAACTTCCTTTATCTGTGCCTGTAGGCAGTTCTTTCATTTCAAAGAATTCAGCTAAGGACCCACCCTAATTGCCTGCCTGTTTTTTCCTTTCTCCTCTTGCACCACCTTTCACTATTTTACCTATCCAAATAGAGCTTATCTTTAAATATTCCATAGTATATGTTACCTGCTCCCTATTTATTTTTTCCTTTGTAGCTCCAAACATTGTCCATCTTCATATTTAATTCTCCAGCACACTCAAATTTTTAATTACATTTGTTTTCTCCCTTACATATATCTTACACAATTTTCTCCCTTCTCTACATTGGTTTAGGAAAGGAAGTTTTTGGTACAAATGATAATACTTTTGCCTTTGTAGTGAGTTAGAAAAATATATAATTTAATTTTAATGATTAAGGCATGAGATCCTTGGTGAGACTGCTTGCATTGAGATATCAGAAAAACCACTTACTAGTTACATAGCTGTAACATGGGTTCACCTTGCCCCCTGACTAGACAGAGCCCATGTATAAAGACAGGGGAATTGCAATGGAGAAGGAGTAATTTATGCACATTTGGCTATGCAGGAGATCTGAGTTTTCTTTTTACTGATACCAGTCTTCCTGAGCATTAAGGGATCAGAGTTTTTGTTTTGTTTTGTTGTTTTTTGTTTGTTTCTTTGTTTTGAGATGGAGTATTGCTTTGTCATCCCTGATGGAGTGTAGTGGCACAATCTCAGCTCACTGCAACCTCTGCCTCCTAAGTTTAAGCGATTCTTGCACCTCAGCCTCCCAGGTAAGTGGGATTATAGGCATCCACTACATTGCCTATTTTTCTTTTTTCTATTTTAAGTAGAGACAAGCTTTTAGCATGTTGGCCTGGCTAGGCTCAAGCTCCTGGCCTTAATCGGTCAGCATGCCTTGGCCTCCCAAAGTATTGGGATTACAGACGTGAGCCACTGCATCTAGACAGGATCAGAGCTTTTACAGATACTTTGGTAAGTAGGGGCTCCAGAAGTGGGGAGTGCTAATTGGTCAAGTTGGAGATGGAATCATGCAGGGTCAAAGTGTGATTTTCTTGCTGTCTTCTTTTCCTGGGTGGGATGGCACAACTGGTTGAGCCAGATTACCTGTCTGGGTGGTGACAGCTGATCCATCTAGTGGAGGGTCTGCAAAATATCTCAAATGCTGATTTTTGGTTTTATAATAGTGATTTACCACCACAAGCAATTTGGGTAGGTTCAGACACTTGAAGGATATATGGCCTCTAAAGTCTATTTTATAATCTTGTAGCTAATTTGTTAATCTTAAAAAGGCAGAATGCTCCCAGTCAAGATGGGTTCTTTGCTGAGGAAAGTGCTATGACCAATTTTGTTTCAGGGTGAAACTAAAAACTTAATTCCTTCCCAAGGCTAGGTCGGCCTACATCCAAGAATGAACAAGGACACCTTAAAGATAAGAAGCAAGATGGAGTTGGTTAGGTCTGATCTCTTTCACTGTCATAATTTCCTCAATTATAACTTTTGCAAAGGCAGCTTCAGTGAGATGAAAATTTAATGCTATAAGATTCAATTTTCTCATTCCTCAGTTGAAGGAACACCACAGTGGTTGATAGGTAGTCATTAAGTAAACAGAGTGAGTACTCACTGACTATTGCAGTTCATCACTGTATAAAAAGCAAACAAATAGGAGCCAAGCTGAACATCGATTATGATACTATTTCTAACAGAACGAACTGTAGTAGAAGCATGATTTACTTGAATCCATTAATATGCATAATTATAAAATATGCTACAATGATTTGTGTCATAATATTATGCCAGAGGTTCCATTTAAAATGTTGTTATATTAACTGACGGAGAATATTTATCTTTGCATTTGATTTTAAGAACTAAGCCTCTTCACTTTTTGCATAACTGATTAAAAATTTTAATGTTTTGAATGTCAGTATGTATATGTGGAAGTAGGAAAAGTAAACACGTAGTCAACCATGCAGTTCTGCCTCAAACTAGATAGATTTTTTTTTTTTTTTTGAGACGGAGTCTCGCCCTGTCGCCCAGGCTGGAGTGCAGTGGCCGGATCTCCACTCACTGCAAGCTCCACCTCCCGGGTTCCAGCCGTTCTCCTGCCTCAGCCTCCAGTATAGCTGGGACTACAGGCACCCGCCACCGCGCCTGGCTAATTTTTGTATTTTTTTAGTAGAGACGGGGTTTCACCGTGTTAGCCAGGATGGTCTCGATCTCCTGACCTCGTGATCCGCCCGTCTCGGCCTCCCAAAGTGCTGGGATTACAGGCGTGAGCCACCGCGCCCGGCCCAAACTAGATAGATTTTTAAATAAACACATTACACATGATGTGTAGAAATAAAATGGTTCACTTAAGTTGACATTAAATTTATCCCTTCTTCTCACAACAGTTTAAATGATTGAGTTTCTAAAATACTCTATGATAACCCTATAATTAAAACTACTGTACAAAAAATGGATAATATTGCTGCATTTCAAAGATTGTGATGGAACAGGGCTGTATGTATTCCCTTGTTGGCTAGAATAGGAGTTTCATTTTAACTTCCCGGATTCTGCTTAGAGAATTGAGCAGTCATTATAGAAGCATTCAAAAGTATTCCTAAAATTAAAAGGATGTAACATTGTTACTGAGTTATATTGTGTAGGCAGAATAGCTTTTCAGAATCATATTTGTTGGTTATAGCTTTGAGCAACATTTCATTATGCAGCTAGACAGCTTTTTTGGTCATTACATTTTAGTTCTCTTTTATCTTTGGATTGAAAATATAATAAAGAGGCAAATATGCAATGCGATTTCTAGATTACAATTACATAATTATATATATTATATATAAAATGATAAAATGTGCTTTTATTATAATATGAAAGAATGCATGATTAACAAGTAGAAATTTTATCTTTCTTTTTAGGCTGTTCAAAGTCAGTATCTGAGTTTATCGCAAATAGGGATGCATAATACTCTACAGCTTACAGCCAATACATTTAATTTTGGCCAGGAATGAAGAGGTAGGAAGAACAAATCAAATGAATCAGAGGAGAGACTTTATGTAGGCCAAAGGCAATAACCTGAGTGCACGTTTCCCTTTTGGTAGAATGGCGCAGTATCTTTGAAGGGTCTTGCCTTTGATAGAATGGTACGTTCCCCCGTTTGGTAGTATGGCACAATGTCTTTATTAAAGGCAACAACAAGAAAAGTTAGCTTAGAAAACTTAATGAATAAAGAGAATTTAATAAATAGAATTAGATATTCCCAAAGCCAAATCCCAAAGCCAAATATGTGCCTATAGAAAGAGGAATTCTAATCTGAATGCTTCACTTCTCAGGACCTACAAGAACTACATTATTTTCTAATAGAATCAATGCTAGAACTGAGAGGCACTTTGTGGTGTTTAAGCAAACTAAATATAGCCTAGAAAGGACTCTGCATCTTTATATTTGAGTCCTTGTGGATGAACTGCAACCTAACTTAATAGGTAGACAAGATTGAAAACCCAACATAGAAGTATGCACCTATAACAATAGCTCAATGTCGGCCAATCCCAGTGAGAATCCTTCAGCGACTTATAGACTGTTGAATGTTCAAACTATGTTCAAATAAGGCAAATGCCAACCTGTAACCAATCCAATTGTTCTGTACTTCACTTCCAATTCCTGTAGGTCCTTCCCCCCTTTTTTTTTTTTTTTTTTTTTTTTTTTTGGTCAACAAATTGGTTCTGATCACAAGACACCCCTGGAGTCTCTTCAAGTCTGCTGTGATTCTCTGGACTGCATGATTTGCAAATCTTTCATTTCTCAATTCAACTCTTTTAAATTTAATTTGGCTGAAGTTTTTCTTTTAACAGAGGATTGGCTGGCTGAGTGTTCCTTGTCTTTGTTTGAGGCAGACATAGCATTCAGACTGGGCAAGGCCGTGACCATCTCCCTGAAAAAAAATCATTCATGCGTATCTGGATCATTGAAGGGTCCCTTTAAAGATAATTCACGGAATGGCATCCAAACAATAAATCAATCTATCAATTTGTTTTAGAATTCAGGAACCCAAATGCCAGGAAAATGAGCTGTATACCAACTGACAGTCAGTCAGTGACAATGACAGAGACTGACTTCCGCTGTTTTACTGTAGTAAAGTCTTTCTATGATGCAATATTACCTCCTTTCAGTATAATGTTTTAAATAATAATTTTGAAAATATTCTCATGGTAACACATAGAAGTTTTAGAAGAGCTTTCTTCTTTTTTCTCTTCTCTTTTCCCCATATCTGGCCAGTTCATGCATCTTTGCCTCTTAGCAAGAGAGATGGATTCCCGGAATTTGGAAGATTATTTTTCTTGTGCTTACAGTTATTTTGAACAGTGGGCATACTCTGTCATAGACTTATCTTGAGAATGGGGGTGTCCTGCAGATGCCTTAGTCCTTTTTGCTGTTCTCTGTTGTTTTTGGAGGAAATATTGGGAGATGTATTGACAACTACGTCTCCTTAATAAATAGTGAATTTGTAGTTGTTGCTTCTTATTAGAAAATATGCGCCTTAATTGCCAAGCTTTCAACTTTACATGTTATTTGGATGTTGTTTTATTTGTATTTAGTAGTGGGGATAGGCTTTGCCTTGGAAGCTAAGTATTGATTTTTATTCAAGTTTCACTGGTATTTTAAAGAGTAGATTTCTTTATTGAAGGCTTATTGTTGGAGGTTAAACACTAGTTTTGTTACTTTTATTGCTTTTTAAAAGTAATATTCAATTTATTCAAACATATCTAGCATTTATTGAGAAAATAAACATTTAAATTAACTCTTGGAGAATCTATCCACCTATACATCTCTATCAAGTATCTTTCATCAATCAATTAATCAATAAGCCTATCATCTATCTTTCCTATTTATTTATCTATCTATCTGTCATCTGTCTATCATCTATCATTCTCATTTGTCTATCTGTATCATCTATTGTCATCTGTAACATCTATTTATTTATCTATCTATATAAATAATCAATCATTTTTCTGAAGCATTTAAAAATAAGTTGTAGAAATAATGCTTTTCATCCCTAAGGACATCAATAGATGTCTTTCTCATTTGATACAAATGCATGATGATTTATGGTGTATATACACACTTTTTAATAAACACAATCTCCTATAGTCAATTATTTATAAAATTTCTATATTATGCAATTATAGACAATGTAGGACTATGCCACTTTGTAAATACATACATTTGAATTTATGAGGGTATGTTGGCAATGGTAATTTCCCAGAAGTGAGACTGTTGATGAAGGGGTAAAACTACATGTAGCCTAGACAAAAACTGTCAAATTCTCTTCCATAAACATCACCCATTTTTAATTAGTACTCTCTGTATATGTGCAAGATACATTCCAGTAGCCTCATCACAAGAATGTGTCAAACTTTTATAATTTTTCTCATTTAGTAATTGGGAAATTGTATTTATTATCTATCTATCTATCTTTCTTTCTATCTGTCTATCTATCTATCTATCTATCTATCTATCTATCTATCTATCTATCTATCTTCATACCTACCTATCTATCTACCTATCTATACATCTATCCATCCAATCATTCAGCTATCATCTAATTGCATTGAGACTTTGCATCACTTTTAAAGGATTACTACATACCTAGGTTTTAGAAAAATTATTTATTTATATTGCTAAAATTGTACATTTTCAAATTTTTCCAAATAGACTTATAAATCATTCCGATCTTATTTTTGTGCATTGTGTGGCTTAGGGAATCTATTTGATTCCAGTTTCCCAAAAGTATAATGAAGTATCTATTGATTGACAATGCCATCATTTTATTTGTTAACTTTCCATGTGTGGTTGGATGTATTTCTGGACTTTTTATTATATTGAACTCATTTGTCATGAATTCATATTTGCAATACTATTAATATTTTACTTAAAGATGGTTGTCTGCTGGGCACAGTGGCTCATGCCTGTAATCCCAGCAATTTGGGAGATGGAGGCAAACGGACCATCTGAGGTCGGGAGTTGTAGACCAGCTTGATTAACAGGAGAAATCCCGTCTCTACTAAAAATATAAAATTAGCCAGGCATAGTGGTGAATGTCTATAATTCCAGCTACTCAGGAAGGCTGAGGCAGGAGAATCATTTGAACCTGGGAAGCAGAGGTTACAATGAGCCAAGATCGCACCATTGCACTCAAGCTTGGGCAACAAAAGTGAAATTCAGTCTTAAAAAAAAAAAAAGAAAAGAAAGAAAGAGGGTTGTCAATACCTTTCAATATATGGTACGGCTAGTCTCCTTACATAGAACTGCTTGTCAGGTCTTCCATGGCTCTGTTTACCACATCAAAACTCTACAGGCACTGATAAGCATTCTTTTTTTCTTGACTGCCAAGGTTGCTTAAAATTTAATCTTGCTAGTGCAAAACCGAGAGTGCAAATTGCCCAAAAGTTTGAAGAAGTGCAATGTTCTATGTTGGAGAAATATCTCCTAGGGCCCATACCTAGGCCAGTTACCCATTTGTTGCTGACTGAAGCCCTTAGTTTGAGCACTACATTCTCTCAATAGCATTTATGTGGCTCTTTCCTTTGTTTTGTTTTGGTTTTTTTTTTTTTTTTTTTCTGTTAGCATTAGACAGTTTCTTGAAGAAGGCATAAAGTTCCAATGTTGGAACTTTGGATGTTCCAAATGTTGAATTCCAATGAAGGAATTCAAGGCAAGTCCATTACTTTAGCTGACTTGGCTCATATTAATCCACAAAGTGATTTTCCGTTGAAGAATACTGCATCATTTATATGTGTACAAAGAGAGGTCTTATGGGAAATTGACATCAATCAATGTAGCATGACTCTTTCTATCATTTTTGACACAAAAGTGTATGTATCTATGAGGTACAATGTGATGTCTTTATATATGTATGCATTGTGGAATAATAAAATAGAGGCTGTTAGCGTATCTATTACTTCACATTCTTATACTTTTGTGTCAAGAACAGTTAAAGTCTACTCTGTTAGCAGTTTTCAAGTGATACAGAACATAGCAATGCTATTAACACATCAAATAAAAACAAAATAAAATTTTCTACTATCATAAAAATGTCACTATTGATATCCAAGTTCCATCAGAGGTATCCAGTAAAATATCTCACTTTACATTTGTTCCCTTTAGTTTCTTTTAACTGGAATAGTCAGTTCATTTCCACATTTATCTAATTTCATAGTTTTTTGGGGGAATGAGGCATGATCTGAGCCTGGCTTATAAAATATCCCTCACTTATCCTGGATGCATCTGATTATACCTGCCACAGTTAACATGTATCCATGAATCCTTTAATTCCTGTTGAGGTTAAAATTAGACCTCAGCCATGATTGAAGTGAAGTTAGCCATTTGAATGGTAATGCTGTGCTGGCTCATGTCAATATAAAAGAAGCTGTAATTGATAGATCACTGGTGGAATGAACCCCGTCATTTAACTTTACAGATAATGATATTGTCTATTGAAATTCAGTACTTATTTTACCAAGAAGAGCTCACACACCACTTATGATAAGCTTCCAAAATCACTTTCAGGAAAAGGAAATGCACA
Organism: Papio anubis; assembly: GCF_008728515.1. Taxonomy (NCBI): domain Eukaryota; kingdom Metazoa; phylum Chordata; class Mammalia; order Primates; family Cercopithecidae; genus Papio; species Papio anubis. The sequence continues at coordinate 5,022,054 of NC_044997.1, forward strand.
TACCTTTGCACAGAAATAACAGTGCAAACAGCGTATCTATGCCATTCATCAGTAAACATTTAAAAATCTTTCTATCCCATAGTTAGAATTTGCCCTGCTATTTCGTCATATGTATTCAATATGATTATATTTAAGTGTGTAATTTTCTAACTAGCTGAAGAAATTATTTTATAAAATAAAATAATGATATTTTATAAATATATTTATGAAGATATTTTGTAAAGATAAAAAGTGACATTTTTGTGGCTTTCAACCTAATACAATTAATTTCAAATAACAATTCACAGGGTTATTTTAATATGCATATAATTATACTTTAAGATCTGGCATATATGTGCAGAACATGCAAGTTTGTTACATAGATGTACGTGTGCCATAGTGGTTTTCTGCATCAATCAACCCATCATCTAAGTGTTAAGCCCTGCATGCCTTAGTTATTTATCCTAATGTTTTCCCTCCCATTTCTGCCCATGCCCAGACAGGCCCCAGTGTGTTATGTTCTCCTTCTTGTGTCCATGCATTCTTGTTATTCAACTCTCACTTATGAATGAGAACATGTGACCTATGGTTTTCTGTTCCTGTGTTAGTTTGCTGAGAATCGTGGTTTCCAGCTTTATCTACGTCCCTGCAAAGGACATGAACTCATTATTTTTTTATGACATGGTCTATATATGCTACGTTTTCATAGCCAGTCTATCATTGATGGGTATTTGTGTTGGTTCCAAGTCTTTGCTATTGTAAATAGTGCCACAGTAAACATATGTGTGCATGTGTCTTTATAGTAGAATGATTTATAGTCTTTTGGGTATGTACCTATTCATAAGATTGCTGGGTCAAATGGTATTTCTGGCTCTACATCCTTGTTGGGTCACCACACTGTCTTCCGCAATGGTTGAACTAATTTATACCCCCTCCAAAAATGTAAAAGCATTCCTATTCCTCTGCATCCTTGCCAGCATCTGTTATTTCCTGACTTTTTAATAATTGCATTCTAACTGGCATGAGATGGCATCATATTGTGGTTTTGATTTGCATTTCTCTAATTGAACAGAGATAATTAGCTTCTTCTCATGTTTGTCGACTGCATAAATGTCTTCTTTTGAGAAGTGTCTGTTCATATCCTTTGTCTGCTTTTTGAGAGGGCTACTTGTTTTCATCTCACAAATTTGTTTAAGTTCTTGTAGATTCTGAATATGAGGCCTTTGACAGATGGACAGGTTGCAAAAACTTTCTCCCCTTTTATAGGCTGCCCGTTCCCTTCGATGATAGATTATTTTGCTGTGCAGAAGTTCTTTAGGTAAATTAGATCCCATTTGTCAATTTTGGTTTTGTTGCAATTGCAGTTGCTTTTGGTGATTTAGTCATGAAGTTTTTCCTAATGCCTATACCATGAACAGTATTATCTAGGTATTCTTCTAGGGTTTTTAAGGTTTTAGGCCTTACAGTTAAGTCTTTAATCCATCTTGGGTTAATTTTTTATAAGGTGTAAGGAAGGGGTCCAGTTTCACCTTTCTGCATGTGGCTAGCCAGTTTTCCCAGCACCATTTTTAAATAGAAAATCCTTTCCCCATTGCTTGTTTTTGTCACATTTGTTAAACATCAGATGGTTGTAGATGTGTGATGTTACTTCTGAAGACCCTGTTCTGTTCCATTGGTCTATATATCTTTTTTTTTTTTTTTTTTTTTTTTTTTGGTATGAGTACCATGCTGTTTTGGTTACTGTAGCATTGTAGTACAGTTTGAAGTCAGGTAGTGTGATGCCTCCAGCTTTGTTCTTTTTGTTTCTATTGTCCTGTATATACATACTTTTTTTGGTTCCATATGATATTTAAACTAGTTATTTTTCTAGTTATTTTGAAGAAAGTCAGTAGTGGCTTGATGGGGATAGCACTGAATCTATAAATCCATTGGGGTGGCATGGCCGTTTTCAAAATATTGATTCTTCCTATCCATGAACATGGACTGTTTTTCCATTTGTTACATTCTCTTTTATTTCTTTGAGCAGTGGTTTGAAGTTCTCTTTGAAGAGGTCTTTCACGTCCCTTGAAATTTGTATTCCTAGGTATTTTATTCTGTTTGTAGCAATTACAAATGGGAGTTCACTCATGATTTGGCTGTCTGTTTTTCTGATATTAGTGTATAGGAACTCCTGTGGTTTTTTTGCACCTTGATTTTGTATACTGAGACTTTGCTAGAGTTGCTGGTCAGCTGAAAGGATTTTGGGGCTGAGATGATGGGGTTTTCTAAATATACAATTGTGTCATATGCAAACAAAGAAAATTTGACTTCCTCTTTCCTATTTGAACATACTTTATTTCTTTTCTTCTATGATTTTCCTGACTAGAACTTTCAATACTATATTGATGTCTTCTCTCACCACTGCTACAGAACTCACAGTTTCTACCAACGTGTTTTCCTCTTTTGTTTTGTATCATATAGTTATAAACAGGCAGAGTCAGAAATGAGTTACAAGATGAGAGCTCTTACATCAATAATTATAAATAAGACATCATTTCCGATCTTGGGAAGATGCCCGAATAGGAACAGCTCTAGTCTCCAACTCCCAGCGCGAGCGACACAGAAGACCGGTGATTTCTGCATTTTCAACTGAGGTACTGGGTTCATCTCACTACGGAGTGCCAGACAATCGGTGCCGGTCAGTTGCTGCAGCCCGACCAGAGAGAGCTGAAACAGGGCAAGGCATCCCCTCACCTGGGAAGCACAAGGGGAAAGGGAATCCCTTTTCCTAGCCAGGGGAACTGAGACACACAACACCTGGAAAATCAGGTAACTCCCACCCCAATACTGCGTTTTAAGCAAACAGGCACACCAGGAGATTATATCCCAGACCTGGCTGGGAGGGTCCCATGCCCACGGAGCCTCCCTCATTGCTAGCACAGCAGTCTGTGATCTCTAGGCAAGGCAGCAGCGAGGCTGGGGGAGGGGTGCCCGCCATTGCTGAGGCTTAAGTAGGTAAACTAAGCCGCTGGGAAGCTCGAACTGGGTGGAGCTCACAGCAGCTCAAGGAAACCTGCCTGTCTCTGTAGACTCCACCTCTGGGGACAGGGCACAGTAAACAACAAAAGCAGCAGAAACCTCTGCAGACGCAAACGACTCTGTCTGACAGCTTTGAAGAGAGCAGTGGATCTCCCAACACGGAGGTTGAGATCTGAGAAGGACAGACTGCCTGCTCAAGTGGGTCCCTGACCCCTGAGTAGCCTAACTGGGAGACATCCCCCACTAGGGGCAGTCTGACACCCCACTCCTCACAGGGTGGAGTACACCCCTGAGAGGAAGCCTCCAAAGCAAGAATCAGACAGTTACACTCGCTGTTCAGCAATATTCTATCTTCTGCAGCCTCTGTTGCTGACACCCAGGCAAACAGGGTCTGGAGTGGACCTCAAGAAATCTCCAACAGACCTACAGCTGAGGGTCCTGACTGTTAGAAGAAAAACTATCAAACAGGAAGGACACCTACACAAAAACCACATCAGTACGTCACCATCATCATCAAAGACCAGCGGCAGATAAAACCACAAAAATGGGGAAAAAGCAGAGCAGAAAAGCTGGAAATTCAAAAAATAAGAGCGCATCTCCCCTGGCAAAGGAGTGCAACTCATCGCCAGCAATGGATCAAAGCTTGACGGAGAATGACTTTGACGAGATGAGAGAAGAAGGCTTCAGTCCATCAAACTTCTGAGAACTAAAGGAGGAATTACGTACCCAGCGCAAAGAAACTAAAAATCTTGAAAAAAGAGTGGAAGAATTGATAGCTAGAGTAATTAATGCAGAGAAGGTCATAAACGAAATGAAAGAGATGAAAACCATGACACGAGAAATACGTGACAAATGCACAAGCTTCAGTAACTGACTTGATCAACTGGAAGAAAGAGTATCAGTGATTGAGGGTCAAATGAACAAAATGAAGTGAGAAGAGAAACCAAAAGAAAAAAGAAGAAAAAGAAATGAACAAAACCTGCAAGAAGTATGGGATTATGTAAAAAGACCAAATCTACGTCTGATTGGGGTGCCTGAAAGTGAGGGGGAAAATGGAACCAAGTTGGAAAACACTCTTCAGGTTATCATCCAGGAGAACTTCCCCAACCTAGTAGGGCAGGCCAACATTCAAATCCAGGAAATACAGAGAACATCACAAAGATACTCCTCGAGAAGAGCAACTCCAAGACACATAATTGCCAAATTCACCAAAGTTGAAATGAAGGAAAAAATCTTAAGGGCAGCCAGAGAGAAAGGTGGGGTTACCCACAAAGGGAAGCCCATCAGACTAACAGCAACTCTCTCGGCAGAAACTCTACAAGCCAGAAGAGAGTGGGGTCCAATATTCAACATTCTTAAAGAAAAGAATTTTAAACCCAGAATTTCATATCCAGCCAAACTAAGTTTCATAAGTGAAGGAGAAATAAAATCCTTTACAGATAAGCAAATGCTTAGAGATTTTGTCACCACCAGGCCTGCCTTACAAGAGACCCTGAACGAAGCACTAAACATGGAAAGGAACAACCGGTACCAGGCATTGCAAAACCATGCCAAAATGTAAAGTCATTTAGGCTAGGAAGAAACTGCATCAACTAACGAGCAAAATAACCAGTTAATATCATAATGGCAGGATCAAGTTCACACATAACAATATTAACCTTAAATGTAAACGGACTAAATGCTCCAATTAAAAGACACAGGTTGGCAAACTGGATAAAGAGTGAAGACCCATCAGTCTACTGTATTCAGGAGACCCATCTCACATGCAGAGACATACATAGGCTCAAAATAAAGGGATGGAGGAAGATTTACCAAGCAAACGGAAAACAAAAAAAAGCAGGGGTTGCAATACTAGTCTCTGATAAAACAGACTTTAAACCATCAAAGATCAAAAGAGACAAAGAAGGCCATTACATAATGGTAAAAGGATCAATTCAACAGGAAGAGCTAACTATCCAAAATACATATGCACCCAATACAGGAGCACCCAGATTCATAAAGCAAGTCCTTAGAGACTTACAAAGAGACTTAGACTCCCATGCAATAATAATGAGAGACTTCAACACTCCACTGTCAACATTAGACAGATCAACGAGACAGAAAGTTAACAAGGATTTCCAGGAATTGAACTCATCTCTTCAGCAAGCAGAACTAATAGACATCTATAGAACTCTCCACCCCAAATCAACAGAATATACATTCTTCTCAACACCACATCGCACTTATTCCAAATTGACCACATAATTGGAAGTAAAGCACTCCTCAGCAAATGTATAAGAACAGAAATTATAACAAACTGTCTCTCAGACCACAGTGCAATCAAACTAGAACTCAGGAATAAGAAAATCAATAAAAACCACTCAACTACATGGAAACTGAACAATCTGCTCCTGAATGACTACTGGGTACATAATGAAGTGAAGGCAGAAATAAAGATGTTCTTTGAAACCAATGAGATCAAAGATACAACATATCAGAATCTCTGGGACACATTTAAAGCAGTGTGTAGAGGGAAATTTATAGCACTAAATGCCCACAAGAGAAAGCAGGAAAGATCTAAAATTGACACTCTAACATCACAATTAAAAGAACTAGAGAAGCAAGAGCAAACACATTCAAAAGATAGCAGAAGGCAAGAAATAACTAAGATCACGGCAGAACTGAAGGAGATAGAGACACAAAAAACCCTCCAAAAAATCAATGAATCCAGGAGTTGGTTTTTTGAAAAGATCAACAAAATTGACAGAATGCTAGCAAGACTAATAAAGAAGAAAAGAGAGAAGAATCAAATAGATGTAATAAAATGATAAAGGGGATATCACTACCGACCCCACAGAAATACAGACTACCATCAGAGAATACTATAAACACCTCTATTCAAATAAATTAGAAAATCTAGAAGAAATGGATAATTTTTTGGACACTTACACTCTTCTAAGACTAAACCAGGAAGAAGCTGAATCCCTGAATAGACCAATAATAGGCTCTGAAATTGAGGCAATAATTAATAGCCTACCAATGAAAAAAAGTCCAGGGCCAGATGGATTCATAGCTGAATTCTACCAGAGGTACAAGGAGGAGCTGGTACCATTCCTTCTGAAACTATTCCAATCAATAGAAAAAGAGGGAATCCTCCCTAACTCATTTTATGAGGCCAACATCATCCTGATACCAAAGCCTGGCAGAGACACCTCAAAAAAAGAGAATTTTAGACCAATATCCCTGATGAACATCGATGCAAAAATCCTCAATAAAATACTGGCAAACCGGATTCAGCAGCACATCAAAAAGCTTATCCACCATGATCAAGTGGGCTTCATCCCTGGGATGCAATGCTGGTTCAACATTCGCAAATCAATAAACATACTCCAGCATATAAACAGAACCAATGACAAGAACCACATGATTATCTCAATAGATGCAGAAAAGGCTTTTGACAAAATTCAACAGCCCGTCATGCTAAAAACGCTCAATAAATTTGGTGTTGATGGAACGTTCCTCAAAATCATAAGAGCTATTTATGACAAACCCACAGCCAATATCATACTGAATGGGCAAAAACTGGAAAAATTCCCTTTGAAAACTGGCACAAGACAGGGATGCCCTCTCTCACCACTCCTATTCAACATAGTGTTGGAAGTTCTGGCTAGGGCAATCAGGCAAGAGAAAGAAATCAAGGGTATTCCGTTAGGGAAAGAAGAAGTCAAATTGTCCCTGTTTGCAGATGACATGATTGTATATTTAGAAAACCCCATTGTCTCAGCCCAAAATCTCCTTAAGCTGATAAGCAACTTCAGCAAAGTCTCAGGATACAAAATTAATGTGCAAAAATCACAAGCATTCGTATACACCAGTAACAGACAAACAGAGAGCCAAATCATGAATGAACTTCCATTCACAATTGTTTCAAAGAGAATTAAATACCTTGGAATACAACTTACAAGGGATGTAAAGGACCTCTTCAAGGAGAACTACAAGCCACTGCTCAGTGAAATAAAAGAGGACACAAACAAATGGAAGAACATACCATGCTCATGGATAGGAAGAATCAATATCGTGAAAATAGCCATACTGCCCAAGCTTATTTATAGATTCAATGCCATCCCCATCAAGCTACCAATGAATTTCTTCACAGAATTGGAAAGAACTGCTTTAAAGTTCATATGGAACCAAAAAAGAGCCCGCATCTCCAGGACAATCCTAAGTCAAAAGAACAAAGCTGAAGGCATCACGCTACCTGACTTCAAACTATATTACAAGGCTACAGTAACCAACACAGCATTGTACCATTACCAAAACAGAGATATAGACCAATGGAACAGAACAGAGTGCTCAGAAATAATACCACACATCTACAGCCATCTGATCTTTGACAAACCTGACAAAAACAAGAAATGGGGAAAGGATTCCCTATTTAATAAATGGTGCTGGGAAAATTGGCTAGCCAGAAGTAGAAAGCTGAAACTGGATCCTTTCCTTACTCCTTATACGAAAATTAATTCAAGATGGATTAGAGACTTAAATGTTAGACCTAATACCATAAAAATCCTAGAGGAAAACCTAGGTAGTACCATTCAGGACATAGGCATGGGCAAAGACTTCATGTCTAAAACGCCAAAAGCAACGGCAGCAAAAGCCAAATGGGATCTCATTGACAAATGGGATTGACAAATGGGATCTCATTAAACTAAAGAGCTTCTGCACAGCAAAAGAAACTACCATCAGAGTGAACAGGCAACCCACAGAATGGGAGATAATTTTTGCAATCTACTCATCTGACAAAGGGCTAATATCCAGAACCTACAAAGAACTCAAACAAATTTACAAGAAAAAAACAAACAACCCCATCAAAAAGTGGGCAAAGGATATGAACAGACATTTCTCAAAAGAAGACATTCATACAGCCAACAGACACATGAAAAAATGCTCATCATCACTGGCCATCAGAGAAATGCAAATCAAAACCACAATGAGATACCATCTCACACCAGTTAGAATGGCGATCATTAAAAAGTCAGGAAACAACAGGTGCTGGAGAGGATGTGGAGAAATAGGAACACTGTTACACTGTTGGTGGGATTGTAAACTAGTTCAACCATTATGGAAAACAGTATGGCGATTCCTCAAGGATCTAGAACTAGATGTACCATATGACCCAGCCATCCCATTACTGGGTATATACCCAAAGGATTATAAATCATGCTGCTATAAAGACACATGCACACTTATGTTTATTGCGGCACTGTTCACAATAGCAAAGACTTGGAATCAACCCAAATGTCCATCAGTGATAGACTGGATTAAGAAAATGTGGCACATATACACCATGGAATACTATGCAGCCATAAAAAAGGATGAGTTCGTGTGCTTTGTAGGGACTTGGATGCTGCTGGAAACCATCATTCTTAGCAAACTATCACAAGAACAGAAAACCAAACACCGCATGTTCTCACTCATAGGTGGGAACTGAACAATGAGATCACTTGGACTTGGGAAGGGGAATATCACACACCGGGGCCTATCATGGGGAGGGGGCAGGGGCAAGGGGGGAGGGGGGAGGGATTGCATTGGGAGTATACCTGATGTAAATGACGAATTGATGGGTGCTGACGAGTTGATGGGTGCAGCACAGCAACATGGCACAAGTATACATATGTAACAAACCTGCACGTTATGCACATGTACCCTAGAACTTAAAGTATAATAATAATAAAAAAAAAAAGAAAAAAGACATCATTTCCCTTCTCAGTGAATCTAATAATTATCAAAACAATATCCAAAATATATCATAATCAGAAAGCTGGCTTTCTTGATGCTACGAGTCAGCTTTTCTCTAAACAGAGACCTCTAAGTGGTTGTCTGTTCCACCACAGACATTTGACCATTAAGAGTATAAAGCTCAGAGGTTCAAAGTAGCATATTTCATAAAAGTTTCAAGAGGTTGCTTTTAGTGTAGTTATATGGTGGATTCATTTCTTACTACATTTAACATATCTTCAAAAATACCCAAAATATTAAAATCATACATAAACATCATATTTATCCTTGAAAAAAGCTCAAACATTCTTTTAATTTGTAAAAATACAATTCAGTTAACCAATGATTTCATTAACAGTTTCTATAATTACTAATACATGCATTAGTTGTGTGACTAGGTATTGCAGAAGAATTCTATGTTACACTTTTAAATACATTAGTTTTGTTGTTGTTGTTGTTGTCATTGTTGTTTGTTTTTGTTTTTTAATGAGACTGGCTTGATTTCTCCTGACACTCAAGCAATGAACACTGATGTAGATACAAAGTGTAAAGCCAAAAATTTGCGTTAACTCTTACATTCTGTTCTAACCAATATTGCTTGATTTCATGAAATGAATGTGCATTTAGTTTTTTTCTCTTGAATATCAAGCATCCCTGCATTTTTAAAAACTAAATAAATCTGCCTTCATCATTATTTTTCATTCATTTACCATATAGCCAATGAGAAAAATGATTACCTTGAGCCAATTTACATGCTACACTGAGGAACCCCACAATGAAAAAGCCTTGATGCCTATTTAAAAAAAAAAAAAAAGAAAGAAAGAAAGAAAGAAATGAATTAAAACGTGCATATCATCCAACCAACTCATGTTCCCATCAATAGTAGACTAGGTAAAGAAAATATGGTACATTTAAATTTCAGAATACTATGTAGTCATAAAAAAAGAATGCAATCATGCACTTTGCAGCCACATGGATGAATGTGGAGACCATTATTCTAAGCAAATCAAAGCAGGAGCAGAATGCAAAACACCACATGTTCTCACTTACAAGTGGTCACTGGACACAAAGAAACAAGAAACAGTGTAGACCCCAAAAGTGGGAAGGGAGGAAGATCAGTGTTGAAAAACTTCTGATATTAGTCCATTTTCACACTGCTCATAAAGGCATACCCAAGACTGGGCAATTTAGAAAAGAAAGAAGTTTACTGGACTCACAGTTCCACTTGGCTGGGGAGGTCTTACAGTCATGGTGGTAGATAAAAGTCATGTCTCACATGGCAGCAGACAAGAGAAGAGAGCTTCTACATTATTTAAAAAATAATCAGATATCATGATATTTATTCACTATCACCATGAGAACAGCTTGGGAAAGACCTGCCCCCATGATCCAATTATCTCCCATCAGCTCCTCTCCACAACATAAAAGAACTCAAGATTCAATTTGTGTGAGGCACAGCCAAACCATATAACTTCCTACCGGGAACTATGTCCACAACATGTGTGATGGGAACATTAGAAGTCTAACCTTCAGCATTGTGCAATGTACCCATGTAACAAATGTGCACATGTACCGCCTGAATCTAAAATTAAACTTAAATAAAATTTTTTAAGAAAACAAAAAGACAACATATTCAAATAAGGTAAAACATCCCCCATTCATGTTTGAAGACAGAAATTAGCTTTGAAGTAGCCACAGGAAGTTTTTTCGTGTACTTGTTCCCTATGACTACTATAAAGAATTACCCCAAATTTCCTGCCTTGAAACGACACACATTAATTACTTTACAGATCTGTAGATCAAAAAGGAGTTCACTTTTCATAGGGTTCAATCAAGTTGTGGTCAGACCCATGTTTCTTCTGCATGATCTAGCATAGAACATTTTCCCTTCCTTTTACAGCTTTCAGAGACCACCCACACTCAGTGCTTCATGGACCCTTTCTCCTTCTTCAACAAAAATGACCCATGAATCCTCATATCCCATTCCTTTGACTCTAGACCTTTTTCTACTTCCAGTTTCTATTTTTTTACAAAATTAATTTTAAGTTCTGGGGTACACGTGCAGGATGTGCAAGTTTGTTACATAGGTAAACATGTGTTATGGTAGTTTGCTGAACCTATCAACTCATCTCCTAGGTATTAAAGACAGCATATATTGGTTACTTTTTCCAATGCTCTCCCTCCCCTCATTCCATCCCCCTCACACACAGGTCCCTGTATGTGTTGTTCCCCTCCCTGTGTCTCTGTGTTCTCATTGTTCAGGTCCTACTTCTCAGTAAGAACATGCAGTGTTTGGTTTTCTGTTCCTGCATTAGTTTGCTGAGGATAATGGCTTCCATCTCCACTCATGTCACTGCAAAAGACATGATCTTATTCCTTTTCATGGCTGCATAGTATTCCATGGTGTATATGTACATTTTCTTTATCCAGTCTATCATTGAGGGGCACTTGGGTTGATTCCATGTCTTTGCTATTGTGAATCGTCCAACTTCTACTTTTAAGGAACATTATAATTACAGTAAACTTCCCCAGATAATCCAGGATTAGTGCCTCATCTTAAACTCACCTGATAAGCAACCTTAATTCTATCTGCAAGTTGAATTCTCTTCTTGTCACCTAACTTAGTCTATTCACAGGTTCCAGGCAATAGCACAAGCATATTTTTGGGAGACTCTTTTTATGAATCCCAGAGAAAATTTTACCAGGTTCTAATTTAACATCTCAGAAAAATGCTAAGGCAAGAGAGCAGGGAAGCATAAAACCATTTAACAGGTTGAAAACAATTCAAGGAGTCTGTTATAAATTAGACTATTGGGTTTGGTTCTGGATGAAGGGAGGGAGAGTGTGCCTCAAAATATATATGTCTTATTTGAACTCATCGGGAAATATTGTATTGCCCTAAATATGTTACCATTGTAAAATGAGTAGAGTTCAGGTTTTGTTTTTTTGTTTTTTTGTTTTTGCCTTTAGGGCAAAAAAAAAAAAAAAAAAAACCCCAAAAAAAAAAAAAAAGCAAAAAAAAAAAAAAAAAAAACCAAACCTGAACTCTACTCATTTTACAATGGTAACATATAGAAAGTGTTACAGACAGACAAAGACATGATATACATTGTTTTCCACAAATACAATAGAGACATACATAAATGGGTTCAAAGACACTTCATGGAATCTACATAGGTAAAAGCAATAAAAACACCTGGAGATGAGGATCTGTTTGAATCCCATGCACTTCCAAAGCCTATACTGTGTCACTTACTAAGCATAAATCTTCAGAGTTGTATAAGCGTCATAAAAAACTGCCTACAATTTGTTGACTTGGAATCTTTTTTTCATTTCTCCTAACATAAATTGGTCAGCAGTACTGCTTAAAGATCTGATACTGTAGTGAAGTCTACCTTTTGCTGAGTTATTTAAAGCTTGCTGTTGGAATTATTTTAAGTTCTATTCACACTACTGGCCATGCTTTGGCATAAAGGATAATGTGTAATTATATATGTGCTATTCTCTTTATGCAATTTAGTAGAACAAGACCCTCAAATCAAGATGATGTATTTATTAACAATGAGATACACAAACCAGTATGTGTTGGATGTATAATTGTAGGAAACATAACCCACCCACAACAGGCAGTAGATGAATAGCATCTACCTTTGTTTACTCAGATGCTTTAAAATATAATGATTATGAGTTTTAAAGAGTTATCATGTATTATGATATACAAGTTGAATATTCTTAGTCCGAAATTTGAAATCTGAAATGCTTACAAATTCAAAATATTTTGAGCACTGATATGCCATTCCAAGGAAATGCTCATTGGAGCATTTCAGATTTCGGAGTTTCAGATTACAGATACTCAAAAGTAAGTGTGTTGTAAATATTATAAAGTTCCCCAAAATCCAAAATCTAAATCACTTCTACTCCCAGGAATTTTTGAAAATGGGGACTCAATCTATATTTATTTTTGGCTTTTTAAATGAACGTTTATGGCCGGTGCAGTGGTTCATGCCTGTAAATCTAGCACTTTTGAAGGCCGAGACAGGCAGATCAACTGAGGTCAGGAGTTCAAGACCAGCCTGGCCAACATGGTAAAACCCCGTCTCTACTAAAAATACAAAAATTAGCTGGGCATGATGGTGGGTGCCTATAATCTCAGTTACTCAAGAGGCTGAGAAGGGAGAATCCCTTGAACCCAGGAGAGGATGGTTGCAGTGAGCCAAGATTGTGCCACTGCACCCCAGCCTAGGCAGCTGAGTGAGATTCTGTCTCAAAAAAATAAAATAAAATAACTAAATAAACACTTATGTAGATCATGATGCTATATTGGTGTTTTAAAAAATATTTTAAAAATCTGTAGATTTGGATATCCACAGGAACAAGTCTAGGAAGATACATAAATGATTCTGTTAGCTAGCTAACAGATTTATACAAACATCTGAATTTTATTCTTTATCTTTTTCTACCTTCATGAAAATTTTCACAATGAGCTCCCTTTCTACATTCAGGAAAGACACTTTTTAATAGTCTGCATATTGTATTTCCTTGAATTTTTTGTTTGGGGATGACTAACAATGTACAACTATTTAAGCAAAAAAATGTGTGTATTCAGTTTTATTGAATGATCTGTTTCAATTTTCTAAACACATTATTCCTTTTTGATTAGGTTTTTAATTTTCCTCCAATAAGTTTTTGATCATTTGAGAATCAAAAGTGTTGAAGAATTATAGTTTTGTAACATAAAACTAAGTTAATATTCTGCACTCATAGGCACAGTTTTCCCAGTGGAATAAAAATGGCCTTCCTGCATACTATTTTCCGGCATTAATTAAGAGGAGGAGTTAAGCCATCATACATAGTGGAGTGTAGAAGCCCTACTTTTCGACAATAGGGTTGAGATGGGGGCTCAGCACCACAAAATTCTGTAATTGGAGAAAAGCAACTGCTCAATGGGTTTTTTCTTTTCTTTTCTTTTCTTTTTTTTAAATTTGAGATGGAGTCTCGCTCTGTCGCCCAGGCTGGAGTGCAGTGGCGCCATTTCAGCTCACTCCAAGCTCCGACTCCCAGGTTCACGCTATTCTCACGCCTCAGCCTCCTGAGTAGCAGAGACTACAGGAGACCGCCACCGCGCCCGGCTAGTTTTGTTTTGTATTTTTAGTAGAGAGGGGGTTTCACCATGTTGGCCAGGATAGTCTAGATCTGCTGACCTCGTGATCCGCCCGCCTTAACCTTCCAAAGTGCTGGAATTACAGGCGTGAGCCACTGCCCCAGGCCTCAAAGGGTTTTTTCCTAGTTACTGGCTTTTGGTCTGTGGTTTGATATGTCTCTTAACAACTTCTTCCCCTTTTCAATTTCCTCTTCAATCTCACTGCCTAAGGCGTGTCCACTTAAAGTACACATTCTCTAAATCTCCGAGAGGAATCTGTGAATTATATCTTTGATTTAAAAGTCTCCATCTTTATCAAATCAATAGCCTCTTATCCTGTGCCAGCAACGTTTAGCCCATGGTCTAGCAGATAGACACATAGCTAACATACAAATACGTTTTTGAACTAAATAACTAAAAAAAAATAAACAAAACAAAAACAAAACAAAAGTCTTGATCCTATATCTAAATTTATTTTGGCAAAGAGCTGAAGGTCAATGCAGATTTTACAGCAAATGATCAAGGATAGAGAATTGCTATCGTCATTCTCTAATTTCGTGTGTAAAAAAGTAAAACGATATGGCTATGAAGCACCAAGTCTGACTCCCATTACCATGTGTGTTATTATCATGGAAGATAGTGAGAATAAAGATGTGAGGCACAATAGCCATATTGTAAGGCAGGCTTCCAAGTCAAGATGGCCTCTCAGTTAGCTGTAAAAAAAATCTGAACATTTAAAGGATGAAAACTCCCTTGTGATTTAAAAGAAAGTCCCATGGTGAAGGGACAAAGTAATACAAAGATATTATTATGTATATTTATATATAATATATACAATATAAACATGTTATAATTGTTTACAGCACATATACTATATATCTCTTATTTTATATATATTTGTAGATTTTATGTAGTTTTATATTTGATTTATCTTGTTTATATATTTATATACTATATAATTTTATATATATTCTTTCTATATAAATCTATATAGTTTCTATATAAAAATATATATAATCTATATATTTACATATAAAATATTTTAATATTTATATATAATACAAATATTTCTATAACAAATAGCATAAAGATATATATTACATAAATGGATACCTTATATAAAAATATATTTTATATTGAATGTATATACTTACATATAAACTAATATATAAAATATAGAGATTGATATATACAGAGAGAGTCTGTATATGAACACCCACACCCATAAATTCATTCTGCTCACTTATTGGGTCTTCGTATAATGTTTAAGATACATTTTCATTTCATGAAGTCACAAGTTTATCCAGGTTGTTTTCTTTCAAAGACATAAAGATTTTCTTTTCAATACTAAATCTTTGATTCATTTAGACTTAATTTTCTCTCTTCTGTTGCTTCTTATGGTGAAGAAAATGGATCCCTTAGTATAGTAAGTATTTTGAATTAAATACCCTTGGAGACCAATAAGCACTGGAAGAGACTTTTCTTCTGTCTATATAAAGACAGGACTGACCAACCAAGGAGAATAATTGTTCTTATTCTTCTTACTTTATCTCATTATCTATTACCAAAAGTATAATCACACCAGAACAGACCCTTTCCAAGATAATGCCTGTGTCCAAGGATCACTAAATTTTTTTTAAAACCCTATGTACAAGTTAATCTCTGTCCCCAGATCCAATCATTTTCTCTACTAATCATTCATTTCCCCTCAATATAATTCCTCCTCTCCTCCTTCCATCACCTGTATTCCCAGAATCCAGAGCCCATCCCTTCTGCCATCTCATGATGGTATTTAAGCTTCTGGGCCTGATTGGGAACTTGTATCTTCATTCTGATGGCGCCTGTGTATATGCATTACATAAATTTGTAAGCTTTATTTTCTATTAATCAATCTGTCACATGCCAGTGATTTTTTTTTTTTGTGAATCTTTAGCTGGTTCTATGAACAACAGCTTTTGACTCCTATGAGGAATAGCTACATGTCCAACTCTACAGAAACATTCTGCTCTCTTACCACTGAATTCTGATATCTTCTGTGTTAATGCCATATTCATGCCATTCAGTGAACTCTTTGCTGGGCTTTCTCAGTTCAAAATTGAGTTAGTGGTCTCCCCCTGCATAAGCACCACATCATTTCAAGTAACATAACACTTGAATAAAATTTCACTTGTTTAAAATTTCTGCTTCTTCACATTTTTCATGGTTCATGTTGCTCCTTAAAATTTCAAATGCTTTTCAGTATCTTATTTTTATTTTTATTTTTCAAAACCCTTCTTAGAACATGATTTAATTGAATTTACTTTATAGGCTATTTTGGAAAGAATTTCCATCTTTATTAGGTCTTTTCACCTATGAATATTGAGTGCATTTCCATTTACTCAAATCCCATTTTAAATAATTTTAAGTATATAATTTTAATATCTTATGATAATATATTTGGATACATTAGATCTATATCTAAATAACCCATACATTTTGGGGGCTATGGTAAATGTATTGCTTTCTTCTTTCATAGTAAATTGTCAAACAGTAATGAGAACAGCTAAGTGTTTATTCTTATTGAATACATTTATTCTAAGACACAGGCAAGAAAGGGAACAGTGTCAACTCTGGAAAAATAATAAAAGCTTATATGAGAAATCACATCCAGATGGATTTGCTACAGATACCTGAGTTAGTCAGAATCCCATGTGTGAGGATTGCTGGCAAGATGGCCAAATAGGAGCAGCTCGTAGATCAAGGCAGAAGGCAGGTTATTTCTGCCTTTCCAACTGAGGTACCTGGTTCATCTCATTGGGACTGATTGGAGATTGGATGCAGCCAACAGAGGGTGAGCCAAAGTAGGGTGAGGCGTCACCTCACCTGAGAAGCACAAGGGGTCTGGCAATTTTCTCCCCTATCCAAGGGAAGCCATGAGGGACTGAGCTGCACACTCCAGGCCAGATGCTGAGCTTATCCCACAGTGTTTACAGTCCTCAGACCAAAAGTATCTCTCTGGTGCCTACCCTGCCAGGACCCTGGGTTTCAAGCACAAAACTGGACAGCCATTTGGGCAGGCACCAAACTAGCTGCAGGAAGTTTTTGTTTGTTTGTTTCCCAGTGGCACCTGGAACCTGGAAGGCCAGAGAGATAGAATGGTTCACTCCTCTGGAACCGGGTACTGAAGACAAGGAGCCAAGTGGTCTGACTCAGTAGGTCCCACCCCCACGGAGCCCAGCAAACTATGATCCACTGGCTTGAAATTGTCGTGGCCAGCTCAGCAGCAGTCTGAGACTGACCCGGGACAATCAAGCTTCGTAGGGGGAGGGGCCACCGCCATTGCTGAGACTTCAGTAGGTGGTTTAACCTTCACAGTGTATACAAAGCAGGGAAATCTGATTGTGGTGTAGCCCACTGATGCTCAGCAACGCTGCTGTGGTCAGACTGCCAAATTTCTCCTCTATGGGCAGGGAATCTCTGAAAAAAAAAGGCAGCAGCCCCAGTCAGGGACTTATAGATAAAACCCCCACCTCCCTGGGACAGAGGACCGGAGAGAAGGGGCGGCTGTAGATGCAGGTTCAAGAGACTTAAATGTCCCTGCCCGAGGGTGCTGAAGATAGCAGTGGACCTCACAGCACAGCATTGGAGCACTGTTAAGGCTCACACTGCCCCCTCAAGTGGGTTCCTGACCGCTATGTATCCTGACTGGGAGACACCTCTCATTAGGGGATGATAGATACCTCATATAGGAGAGCTCTGGCTGGCATCTGGCAGGTGTGCCCCTGGGAAGAAGCTTCCAGAGGAAATAACAGGAATCAATCTTTGCTGCTAGTGATATCCAGCCAAACAGGGTCAGGAGTGGACGTCCAGCAAACTCAAGTTGATATGCAGCAGAGGGGCCCAACTATTAGAAGGAAAATTAACAAACAGAAAAGAATAGCACATCCATGCAAAGACCCCATCAGAAGGTCACCAACATCAAAAACCATGGGTAGATAAATCCACAAAGATGGGGAGAAACCAGCACAAAATTGCTGAAAATTCCAAAAACCAGAACACTTCTTCTCCAAAGGATCACAACTCATCTCCAGCAAGAGAACAAAGCTGGATGGAGAATGAGTTTGATGAATTGACAGAAGTAGGCTTTAGAAACTCCTGCAAGCTAACAGAGCACGTTCTAACCCAATGCAGGAAGCTAAGAACCTTGAAAAAAGGTTAGTCAAATTGCTAACTGGAATAACAAGTATAGAAAAAAATAAATGACCTGATGGAGCTGAAAAACACGGTATAAGAACATCATGAAAGAGACAAGAATCAATAGCCAAACGATCAAGTGGAAGAAAGGATATCAGAGACTGAAGATTAACTCAATGAAATAAATTGGAAAGACAAAATTAGAGAAGAAAGAATGAAAAGAAACCAACAATGCTTCCAAGAAATATAGGACTCTGTCAAAAGACCAAATCTACATTTGATTGGTCTAACTGAAAGTGACGGGGAGAATGGAACCAAGTTGGAAAACACTCTTCAAGATATTATCCAGGACAACTTCCCCAACCTAGCAAGGCAGGTCAACATTCAAATTGAAGAAATAGAGAGAACACCACAAAGATAGTCCTCAAGAAGAGCACCCATACACACATAATCATCAGATTTACCAAGGTTGAAATGAAGGAAAAAAATGTTAAGGGCAGCCAAAGAGAAAGGTCAGGTTATCCACAAAGGGAAGCCCGTAAAATGAACAGTGGATCTCTCTGCAGAAACCCTACAAGTCAGAAGAGATTGGGGGGCAATATTCAACATTCTCAAAGAAAATAATCTTTAGCCCAGAATTTAATATCCAGCCAAACTAAGCTTCAAAAGCAAAGGATAAATAAAATCCTTCACAGATAAACAAATGCTGAGAAACATTTTCACCATCAGGCCTGACTTACAAGAGCTTCTGAAGGAAGCACTGCACTTGGAAAGGTACAACTGGTACTAGCCAGTGCAAAAACATACCTAGTTGTAAAGACTATCAACATATGAAGAGACTGCATCAACTAACAGGCAAAACAACCAGCTAGCATCATAATTACAGAATCAAATTCACACATAATAATATTAATCTTAAATGTCAATGGACTAAATGCCACAATTAAAAGATACACACTGGAAATTGTATAAACAGTCAAGAACTATCTGTTTGCTGCATTCTGGAGACCCCTGTCACAAGCAAAGACACACATGGGCTCAAAAAGAAGGCATGGAGGAATATTTACCAAGTACATGGAAAGTAAAAACAACAACAACAACAAACAAACAACAACAACAAAAAACCAAGAGTTGCAAATCTCACCTCTGATAAAACAGAAAACAAATTTTAAACCAACAAAGATCAAAAGAGACAAAGAAGGGGATTACATAACAGTAAAAGAATAGATGCAACAAGAAGAGATATCGATCCTAAATATATATGCACCCAATACAGCACACAGATTCATAAAGGGACTTCTTAGAGACTTACAAGGAGACTTACACTCCCACATAATAATAGTGGGACATGGCTGGGCACCGTGGCTATTGCCTTTAATCCCAGCATTTTGGGAGGCTGAGGCAGGTGGATCATGAGGTGTGGAGATTGAGACCATCCTGGCTAACACAGAGAAACCCCATCTCTACCAAAAATACAAAGTTAGCCAGGCGTGGTGGCAGCCACCTGTAGTGCCAGCTACTCAGGAAGCCAAGGCAGGAGAATGGCATGAACCTGGGAGGGAGAGTTTGCAGTGAGCTGAGATCACGCCAATGCACTCCAGTCTGGGTGATACAGCGAGAGTCCGTCTAAAAAAAGAAAAAAAAAAAATTAGTGGGAGACTTTAACACCCCACTGTCAATATTAGACAGATCAAAGAGACAGAAAATTAACAAGGAGATTCATGACTTGATTCATAGCAGAGAATTAACAAGGAGATGCCGCTCTGGACCAAGCAGACCTAATAGACATCTGCAAAACTCTCCATCTGAAATAAACAGAATATACGTTCTTCTCAGCACCACATCACACTTCTTCTAAAATTGACCACATAATTAGAAGTAAAACTCACCTCAGCAACTGCAAAACAACAAAAATCATAACAAACATTCTCTTAGACCACAGTGCAACTAATTTAGAACTCAGTATTAAGAAACTCACTGAAAACCACACAACTCTGTGGAAACTGAATAGCCTGCTCCTGAGTGACTACTGGGTAAATAACAAAAAGAAGGGAGAAATAAAGATGTTCTTTGAAACTAATGAGAATGAAGACACAATGTACTGGATTTATTGGGACACATTTAAAGCAGTGTGTATAGGAAAATTTTAGAACACTAAATGCCCACAATAGAAAGCTTTAAGGAAAGATTTTAAATTGACAGTCTAACATCAAAATTAAAAGAACTAGAGAAACAACAGCAAACCAATTCAAAACCGAGCAGAAAACAAGAACAGGGCAGAAGAGAATGTGATAGAGACCTGAAACACCCTTTAAAAAATCAGTGAATCCAGGAGCTGATTTTTTAAAAAGATCAGCAAAATAGACAGCTAGCCAGACAAAAAAAAAAAAAAAAAAAAAAAAAGAACAATAAAATAAAAACCACAAAAAATGATATAGGCGACATCACCACTGATACCACAGAAATACAAACTACTATCAGAGAATACTATAAACACCTCTACTCAAATAAACTATAAAATCTAGAAGAAATAGATAAATTTCTGGACACATACATGCACACAAGGCTAAACCAAGAAGAAGTTGAACTCTGGAATAGACAAGCAAGTTCTGAAATTGAGGCAGTAATTAATAGCCTACCAACCATAAAAAGTCCAGGACCAAATGGATTCACAGTTGAATACTACCTGAGGTACAAAGAGGAGCTGGTACCATCCCTTCTGAAACTATTTCAAACAATAGAAAAAGAGGGAATCCTCCCCAACTCATTTTATGAGGCCAGCATCATCCTGATACCAAAGCCTGGTGGAGAGACACACAAAAAGCAAACGTCAGGCCAATATCCCTGATGAACATTGATATGAAAATCCTTAATAAAATACTGGCAAAGTGAATCCAGCAGTATATCAAAAAACTATTACCACGATCAAGTCGTCTTCACACCTGGAATGCTAGACTGGCTTAACACATGCAAATCAGAAAACGTAATCCATCACATAAACAGAACCAATGACAAAAACCACATGATTTTCTCAATGGATGCACAAAAAGGCCTTCAACTATATTCAACATCCCTTTATGCTCAAAACTCCCAATAAACTAGGTATTGACGGAATGTATCTCAAAATAGTAAGAGCTATTTATGAAAAACCTACAACCAATGTCATATTGAATGGGCAAAAACTGGAAACATTCCCTTTGAAAACCAGCACAAGAGAAGGATGCGATCTGTCAGCACTCCTATTCAACATAGAATTGGGAGTCCTGGCCAGGGCAATCAGGCAAGAAAAAGAAATAAAGCATATTCAAATAGGAAGAGAGGGAGTCAAATGGTCACTATTTGCAGATGACATTGTTATATATTAAGAAAAACCCCATCATCTCAGCCCAAAATCTCCTTCAGCTGATAAGCAACTTCATCAAAGTCTCAGGATAAAAAATCAATGTGCAAAAATCACAAGTATTCCTATACACTAATAAGAGACAGCCAAATCATGAGTGAACTCCCATTCACAATAGCTACCAAGAGAATAAAATACCTAGGAATACAACTTATAAGGGATGTGAAGGAACTGTTTAAGGAAGACAACAAACCACTGCTAAAGGAAATAAGAGAGAACATAAACAAATGGAAAAACATTGCAGGCTCATGGAAAGAATCAGTATCATGAAAATGACCATACTACCTGATCCTATCCCCATCAAGTTACCGCTGACTTTCTTCATATAATTGGAAAACAGTATTTTAAACTTCATATGGAACTGAAAAAATCCCACATAGCCAAGAGGATCCTAAGCAAAAAGAACAAAGCTGGAGGCATCAGTTACGTGACTTCAAAGTATACTACAAGTCTACAGTAAACAAAACAGCATGATACTGGTACCAAAACTGACAATAGACCAATGAAATGGAACCGAGACCTCAGAAATAACACCACACATCTATAGTCACCTGATCTTTGACAAACCTGACACAAAAAAGCAATGGGGAAAGAATTTTTTGTTTAATAAATGGTATTGGGAAAACTGGCTAGCCATAAGCAGAAAGCTGAAAATAGACCCCTTCCTTCCACCTTACACAAAAATCAAATCAAGATGAATTAAATACTTAAACATAAGACCTAAAATCGTAAAAATCCTAGAAGGAAACCTAGTCAATACCATTCAGGACAAAGGCATGGGTGAAGACTTCATGTGTAAAACACCCAAAGCAATGTCAACAAAAGCCAAAATTGACAAAGCTAAAGAGCTTCTGTACATCAAAACAAACTATCATCAGATTGAACAGGTAACCTATAGAATGACAGAACATTTTTGCAATCTGTTCATCTGACAAAGGGCTAATATCAGAATCTACAAAGAACTTAAACAAATTAACATGAAAAAAAACAAACAATCACATCAAAAAGTGGGCATAGGACGTGAAGAGACACTTCTCAAACACAGACATTTATGCCATCAATAAACATATAAAAAATGTTCATTATCACTGGTTTTTAGAGGCCAGCATCATCCTGATCCAATAGCCTGGCAGAAACACAACAAAAAAAGAAAATGTCAGTAGAGACAGGAGTTTCACCACATTGCCTATGATGATACCAAACTCCTGCGCTGAAGTGTTCCCCTGCCTTGGCCTTAAAAATTGCTGGGATTACAGGCATAAGCCGCTGACTATACTTGGATTTTTATTTATTAATTTATTTATTTTAAAGAAAAGTCAAAGGAGAAATTGTCCAAACAGTTTAAGTATTATATGCAAAATATATGAAACTGAAATGGGGCTTGGTGATAAATATAACTACTTACCACAGTTTGGAGTTGGCTGTAGATAAATTTGTGTCCCTCCTTTCCTCCCTCCCTCCCTTCCTTCCTTCCTTCCTTCCTTCCTTCCTTCCTTCCTTCCTTTACTGTTGATTCATTGATCAAGTTATTTCAGTTAAAAAAGAACATGATTATTTTCCTCCAGTCACACTCTATCCCCAGAACTCTACATTTAGATTATATTCAATGCACTTCTAAGCCATTTGTCTCTCTTCCTGTAGCTGTAGACTCTTCAGTATTCTACCAGTCACTAGCTCATCCTTGTAGCTGTGCTCATGGCCAGGCAACAGATTAGCTGGCAGGTCCTGGAGGGGCTACCTTAAAAGACAGGGTGAGGTGAGGTCAGGTGTGGTGGCTCATGCCTGTAATCCCAGCAGTTTGGGTAGCCAAAATGGGTGAATCACTTGAGATCAGGAGTTCTAGACCAGCCTGAACACATGACAAAACCCTGTCTCCATAAAAAATGTGAAAATGAGGTGGGCATAGTGATATGAGCCTGTGATCCCAGCTACTTAGGAAGCAGAGGTGAGAAGATCGCTTAAGCCTAGGAGGTTAGGCAACAATGAGCCAAAATCGTGCCACTACACTCCAATCTGGGCAAAAAATCCAGGTCCTGTGTCAAAAATAGAGATGAGGCTGGAGAATACAGTCAATGAGGGTTGCTTGTATGCATCCAAAAAGTAAAATCAAGGAATAAGTAAAATCTCAAATGCTCAGTTTTCAATTCAAACATGATATGCAATGGAAAGCATAGAATAAAACAATTGGAAACAACAGATTATCACTACATTTTATTTTATAATAGTTATTTTAAATATGCTGGTAGTAAAAAATAAGAATAATAAAAAGTTGGCAATGGCAGAGTAACTTAACATTTCTATCTAGGCTTATGTTTCTTATAAACCAGAGTACAGGTTTTTATCAGGATGAAACATGCCCTATTGGATTTGTACATATTTCCCTGGTAATTAAATATCACTATATTTCCAAAAGTGTTCCAGATTGTGTTTTGATGTTTGTGTTATTTTTAGATGCATTGTTTGGTATAAACAAGCTAAAAAAAATTATATGGATTTGTTAAAGTAAATAATATTTACATATTTTGGCTTTATCTTTTACACTGATGCAGAGTTTAGACATCTGGTCACTTCCTTTTCCTTCCTTCCTTCCTTCCTTCCTTCCTTCCTTCCTTCCTTCCTTCTTTCTTTCTTTCTTTCTTTCTTTCTTTCTTTCTTTCTTTCTTTCTTCCTTTCTTTCCTTTCTTTCTTCTTTCCTCTGAGGTATGGTCTCACTCTGTCAACCAGGTTGGAGTGCAGTGGCATGATCTCAGTTCACTGCAACATCTCCCTCCTTGTTTCAAGGGATTCTTCTGCCTCAGTTTCCCAAGTAGCTGGGATTACAGGCATGAACCACTACACCCAGCTAATTTTTTGTATTTTTAGTAGAGATGGGGTTTCACCATATTGGCCAGGCTGGTCTCAAACTACTGATCTCAGATGCTCTGCCCATCATGGCCTCCCAAAGTGCTAGGATTTCAGGTGTGAGTCACCACACCTGGTCTGTCATTTTCTAAGAGCTAAATTATTATTATCTATATATAGTTGCTAAAGTAATTATTTCCTGATATTTAAAACAGTGTATGGTGCCTTGACAGTTCAGGCCTATAATGCCAGAATATTGAGAGTCTGAGGCAAGAAGATTGCTTGATCCCTAGATTTTGAGACCAGCCTGGGCAACACAGGGAGACTTTATTTTTACAAATGAAAAGTGAAAAATAAGTAAGTTGGGCATGGTGGCTGATCCCTGTGTTCCCAGCTACTCAGGATTTTCTTACTGTATTTGTATAATACCTCATCCTATATGAATTATAAGATCATTTTCTCAATTCAAAAGATTAAACATCTTGTTAAGATTCATATTTTTATCGGGGGAACCCACCCCCAATATTTCAACATAGGTTCTTTCTATTTTCCGTAAGTGTTGACTGGCTGAGATATAAAGAGAGAGAATACAAAGAGACGAATTTTACAGCTGGGCTGCTGGAGGTGACATCACATATCACTAGGACTGTGATGCTCACCTGAGTCTCAGACCAGCAAGTTTTTATTAAGAGTTTCAAAGGGGTGCGGGTGTAAGAACAGGGAGTAGGTACAAAGATCACATGCTTCAAAGGGCAAAAAACAGAATTACTAATTAAGGTCTAACAAAGGTCACATGCTTTTAAGGGAATAGGATGAAGGGAAACAGCAGAACCACTGATAAGGGTCTATGTTCAGTGGTGCACATATTGTCTTGATAAACATCTTAAACAACATAGGAAAAATAGGGTCTGAGAGCAGAGAACCGGTCTGACCACAAATTTGCCAGGTTGGAGTTTTACCCCATCCTAGTAAGCCTGAGGGTACCGCAGGAAATCAGGGTGTATCTCAGTCCTTATATCAACTGCATAACACAGATATTCCCAGAGCAGCTGTTTATAGACCTCCCCCTAGGAATGCATTCCTTCCCCAGGACATTAATATTAATATTCCTTGCTAGTAAAAGAATTTAGCAATACTTCCCTACTTGTAGGTCCCTTTACAGGCTCTCTACAAGAAGAAAAGTATGGCCCTTTTTACCCAAGCCTACAGGCAGTCAGACCTTACAGTTGTCTTCCCATGTTCCCTAAAAATCACTATTACTCTGTTCTTCTTCAAAGTGCACTGATTTCGTACTGTTCAAACACACATGTTTTACAATCAATTTGTACAGTTAACACAATTATCACAGTGGTCCTGAGGTGATGGACATCCTCAGTTTACAAAAGTAACAGGATTAAGAGATTAAAGACAGGCTTAAGAAATTGTCAAAGTATTATTTGCGCACTGATAAATGTCCATGAAATCTTGACAATTTATGTTCATCTGCCGGTACCTCTGTTTGGGGTCTCTGACTTCCTGCAACATATTTTAGCCATACATGGTGACTCATGCCTGTAATGCCAGCATTTTGAGAGGCTGAGGCGGGCGGATCACCAAGTGAGGAGATCAAGACCATCCTGGCTAACACAGTGAAACCCTCTCTCGAATAAAAAAAATACCAAAAAAATAGCTGGGTATGGTGGCAGGTGCCTGTGGTCCCAACTACTTGAGAGGCTGAAGCAGGAGAATGACATGAACCTGGAAGGTGGAGCTGGCAGGGAGCCAAGATCATGCCACTGTGCTCTAGCCTGGGTGACAGAGTGAGACTCCATCTCAAAAATGAAATAAAATAAAATAAATCATATTTCGATGACAATTGATTCATGCATCAATTTTGGTAGAGCTGGCATTTTCATTATACATAATTTAAGCATTTGAGAATATAATATATACTTCCATTTGTTTGAGTATTATGTGTCCCAGTTTAATTTAATGTATTTCTTCCCAGTGTCACTCTTATTATATTATACGCACTGCTAAGTTTTTAAAATAATTATTGAATTGTCAAGAGAATGTTACCATATTGCTTTCTAGGTTCTTATTGCAGCATGTAAAAAAAATGATAATTTTTAGTTACTTTGTGTTCAGCAAGTTTAACAAATTACCCTATTTTTCCAATAGGTTTTAATAGATTTTCTCAGGTAAACATTTATGCTATCAGCAAAAGTGCTCTAATATATGTTCTTTTCCAATAGTTATCAAAATTTTCATTTGCTCATTCACTGCATTTGCCACAATCTTCCAGAAGTCATTACATAATAACAGAAATAAAAGGCATTCTCATGTGCTCTCTGATTTTTCTTGAAATTACTTTTCTTGAATTTACTTTATGTGTTTTAGGCTGAGTTGGTATTCATTTTAGAATAATTCTTTTTGTTTTATTTCACTTGAGACTGGTTCTTGTTCTGGTGCCCATGCTGGACTACAGTGGGGCGATCCCACCTCATGGCAGACTCAACATCCTGGGTTCAAGCAATCCTCCTGCCTCAGCCTCTTTAGTAGGTGGGACTATAGGCATGTGCCACCACATTCACCTAATTTTGATTAATTTTTGAAAAAGTGAAATTTTGCCATGTTGCCAAGGCTGCTCCCAAATAACTGGGATCAAGCAATCCTTCAAATGGTCTCCCAAAGAGCTGGGATTACAGGCACAAGCCATGCACCTAGCTGAGGTGCTTTTGTTATTTGTGTGTTTGTTAAAATGACTTATTCTTTTATTCTTACCATTTTAGATTCAGTTATAATTTTTCAATGCCTATTGATGGACTCACACATTTGTCTTTCATTGGTTGAATTAATTGATTACTTTGACAGATTTTCTAACACAGTACATTTTTCTAATGCATTGTCATTTTTGCAGCTACTCTTCTTAACCACATAGGGTGACATTCCATGCTATGCTACTAGATTTTAAAGACATTTCAAAGGCACCAGTATCATTAGGAAGATTGAATTATATTTACCTATATTAAAATCATTTTTTATCAAAAATGAATACATGTTTATGTAGAAAGTACCATATTTTATGTATTAACTCACTTTACTCCAAAAAGCAGTCATCTAGCCTAAGCAACATTGGGAAATCTTGTCTCTACAAATAAAAAAACAAAAACAAAATAGAAAAATTAGCCAGGCATGATGGTGCATACAGGTGGTCCCCTGCTCTTGGGAGGCTGAGGTAAGAGATTTGCTTGAACTCAGAAGGTGAAGGGTACAGTCCATGGGCTGGGCGTGGTGGCTCACGCCTGTTATCTCAACTCTTAGGGGGGCCGAGACATGAAGATTTCTTGAGGCCAAGATTTCGAGACCAGCCTGGCCAACACGGTAAAACCATGTCTCTAATAAAAAACACAAAAATTAGTCAGGCTTGCTGGTGGGTAATCCCACCCACTAAGTAGCCTGTAATCCCAGCCACTCAGGCATCTGAAGCAGGAGAATTGCTTAATACCAAGAGTAAAGGTCGCAGTGAGTTGAAATCGTGCCACTGTACTGCAGCCTGAGCAATGGAGTTAGACTCCATTTAAAAAAACAAAAATAAAAATAAAAGTGTACACTCCTTGATTAACCACTGCACTCCAGTAGGGGCAACAGAGTAAGACCCTGTCTCTAAAACAAAAAATCAAAAAACATCATAAGATGCCTAGTTTACCTCTCATTTTGTGGAGTGGTAAAATATCCTTGGATGTCTCAGTGTTTCTGTGAGAAGCCCTAGCCTTCCTTAAAACAACGTTTGCTTTCGTTTCTCTTTGAAGCATCTCCTCATACTGTGAGAACTGGATAAGCATCCATGTATCTAGTTAATTTCTCTTGTTGGAAATGTTAATAAAGCTTCTTCTTTCCCCGAAGCCAAATGCTCTGACTTGTTCTTAGGTTAAGTCCCTAGACCCTTGTCAGACTGGTGTAAGTACCCAAGTAGGTATTTACATTTCAGGGTGGAATGCAACAGGATCCTGGCAGCATCTCTCAATGATAATACACACAGGGTCTTTCAGATTCTGGAGAGGTTTTATTTTATATTTCAAAGGGCTGGAGAAAGGAGGTGATCCCTTCAGCAGCAAAGGAATATTTCCTTCCTTTCTGTTTATAAACATGTTAAACATTTCTTTTTTCTTTATCTCTCAACCTAAGAAGTGTGTCAGGTTGCTTTCATAAGACAATTGATCTGCTTCTCATTGTATTTCCCTGGGATAAAGACTAGGGCAGAGAGTGAGAATGCTCTTCTTATGTGTTGTGTGGTATTGTGGTTTTTAACAAAAAAATCTACCTCAGAACCAGAACACCTCATGTGCACATTCAGGATAAAACTCATAAAGATGAATAATGAAAACCTAATACATCTCCTTTCTTGTTAACCAATGAAGATGCTAAAATTCATACTGCTAGATGCAAAGATAGCTGGAACCTACACCTTCTATTCATCATATTTCTATACTGTACTTATCAGAGGCATTTGAATCAGAGCAACTCCATCTTGAATAGGGGCTGTGTAAAATGAGGCTGAGATATGCTGGACTGCATTACCTGGAGATCGGCATTCTAAGTCACAGTATAAAATAGGAGGCAGGTAGAACCAGTATCACAGATCAAAAGACTGGATAAAATAGGATGCAATAAAGAAGCTAGCCAAAACTGGCCAAATCTAAGATGCCAACACAACTGACCTCTCGTCATCCTTACTGCTCCTATGCTAATTGTAATGCATTAACTGCTGAAAGACGCTCCCACTAGTGCCTTGACAGTTTACAAATGCCATGGCAATGTCAATTTATTAACCTATAAGGTTTATAAAGGGGAGGCATCCTTAGTTCCAACAATCGCCCACTCCTTTTCTAGAAAACTCATGAATAAACAACCCCTTGTTTACCATATAATGAAGGAATAGCTATTTAGTATACTCAGTTAGCAGCCTATGCAACTGCTCTGCCTATGGAGTAGCTATTCTTTATTCCTTCACTTTCTTAATAAACTTGCTTTCACTTTACTCTGTGGACTCACTC
This sequence comes from Papio anubis, assembly GCF_008728515.1. Lineage (NCBI taxonomy): Eukaryota > Metazoa > Chordata > Mammalia > Primates > Cercopithecidae > Papio > Papio anubis. The sequence goes on from NC_044997.1 coordinate 5,051,398, forward strand.
TGAGTTTTTTCTGGTATGAAGTCCAAAAACCCCTTCCTGGGGTCTGGACCAGGACCCCTTTCTGGTAACATCTTCATCAAATAAATTAGTGGACTCTATTATTTCTGTAGAATGAAAAAGTTTAACATCAAGATTTTGGGTTTTTTTATTTCAATGTGAGTTGCAGTTCAGCTGTAAAACCACCTATTTCTGTTGCATATTTCAAAGGTAGATCTTTAATGGGCCTGATATTTACTTCCATGAAAACCAGCCAATTTAGTTTTATCAATTTTGTTTCATCAAACTCAGTGATTTTTATTTCCCACAAAGTCTTCTGCTGCTCCTGTTTGCAAATTAAGTGTCATAGATTTTCATGTAGATTTTTTTATTGTTAGCATCCATTTCTTTAAATTCCCCGTGTCTGTTGTAAGCCCCCATTTTTTAAAATAATATAATCTTGCTGTTTGTTTCTTTACAATCCATCAGACTCACAGAAGTTTTACCTGTTTTATTTCATTGCAAAGTTTTGAGAAATTATCTTGTGTGATAGGTACGATTTTTATTTTCCATTCCATTAATTTCATCTTCAAGCTTTATTAGCATTTTTCTATTTAATTTTATCTTATTTCATTTTTTATTAATGAGTTCCTTTGTTTCTCTCATTTCTCTTAGATAATAAAGGCATTTGAGGCTGTGTTTTGCTTTAAGTGCTCTTAAAACTGCTTTTGGAAAAATTGTAACAGTGAAAAAATTATGGCAGTGAAAGAGATCTGCTGTAATGGACTCCATCTGTTTTGTAAAACCCTAGCTGTCTTTGTTCGTTCCTGCACATTTGAACTAACTTTGGGAGGAACTTAGTTTATAGCTTAACTGTGAGAACGATAACAGCCCTTTCCTAAGGAAAACTACCTTCTTACCTGGAGACCAGACTTCCTTTGTAGGATGAACAAATTAAGCCCAAACTTAGAAATTATGCTTTAAGACTCATGAAGCCAGAAGCCACAATATTCTAAACTTGCCCAGTTACTCCTAAGAATAACATTACTATTGTAAAACCTAAGATTCAAGGATTGTTAGCAAATGGACAAATAGGAAGAGCTCTGATCTGCAGTTCCCAGTGATATTAATGCAGAAGGCTGGTGATTTCTGCATTTCCGACTGAGGTATCTGGTTCATCTCAGTGGGACTGGTTGGTGAGTGGGTACAGCCCAATGAGGGTGAACTGAAGCAGGGTGGGGCATTGACTCACCTGAGAAGTTCAAGAGGTTGCAGAACTCCCTGTTCTAGCCAAGGGAAGTCATTAGGGACTGTACTGTGCACTTCCATCCAGATACTGAGTTTTTCCCACCATCTTCACAACCTGCAAATCAGAGATTCCCTTCAGTGCCTATTTCTCTAGGGTCCGGGGTTTGCAGCATAAAATGGACAGATGTTTGGGTAGATAAGAAACAATCCACAGGAATTCATTTTCATATCCTAGTGGCACCTGGGATGCCAGTGAAAGAGAACTGTTCATTCCCCTGGAAAGGGGGCTGAAGCCAGGGAGCCAAATGGTCTGGCTTGGAGGGTCACACCTTCATGGAACCCAGCAAGCTATGATCCACTGGCTTGAAATTCTTGCACCAGCACACCAGTTTGAGTTCAACCTGGGATGCTCAAGCTTGGGGGTGCGGAGGGGTGTGTGCCTTTGTTGAGGCTTGGGTAGATGGTTTCACCCTCACAGTGTAAACAAAGCCGCAGGGAATTTCAAACTGGACAGAGTACATGGAGACTTAGCAAGGCCCTTGGAGCCAGAATGTCTTTCTAGATTCTCTGCTCTCAGGGCAGGGATCTCTGGAAAAAAGGCAGCAGCTCTACTGAGGGACATATAGATAAAACACATCCCTGGGATAGATCACCTGGGGAAAGGGGAAGTTGTGGGCCCAACTTCAGCAGATTTAAAAGTCCCTGCCAGGCCACTCTGAAGATAGTAAGCTGATCTTCCAGAACATCATTTGAGTACTGGTAAAGGACAGCCTGCCTCATCAAATGGGTCCCTTATCCCCGTGTATCCTGACTGGAAGACAACTTCCAGTAGGGGCCAACAGACACCTCATACATGAGAGCTCTGGCTGGCATCTAGAAGGTGCCACTCTGGGATGATGCTTCCAGAGGGAAGAACAGGCAGCAATCTTTGCTGTTCTTCAGCCTCTGCCAGAGATACCCAGGCAAACATGGTATGGAGTGGGCCTCTAGCAAACTCCAGTAGACATGCAGCAGAGGGGCCTGACTGTTAGAAGGAAAACTAACAAACAGAAAGGAATAGTATCAACACCAACAAAAAGGACGTCCACTCAGAGACCCAATCAGAAGGTCACTGACTTCAGAGGCGAAAGATTCTTCTCAGAATCCATGAAGACAGGGAGAAAATAGTGCAAAAATCCTGAAAATTCCAAAAATGGAATGCCTCTTATCCTCCAAAGGATCACAATTCCTCACCAGCAAGGGAACAAAACTGGATGGAGAATGAGTCTGATGAATTGACAGAAGTAGGCTTCAGAAGGTGGGTATTAACAAATTCCTCCAAGTTAAGGAGCATGTTTTAACCCAATACAAGGAAGCTATGACTCTTGAAAAAATGTTAGATGAATTTCTAACTAGAATAACCAGTTTAGAGAAGAAAATAAATGACCTGATGGAGCTGAAAAACACAGAATGAGAACTTCATGACGTATACACAATTATCAGTAACCGAATTGATCAAGCAGAAGAAATGACATCAGAGACTGAATATCAACTCAACGAAACAAAGTGGGAAGACAAGATTGGAGAAAAAAGAGTAAAAAGAAACCAACAAAGCCTCCAAGAAATATGGGGCTACGTAAAAAGACCAAACCTACATTTGATGGGTGTATCTGAAAGTAACGGGGAGAATGGAAGCAAGTTGGAAAACATTCTTCAGGATATTATCCAGGAGAACTTCCACAACCAAGCAAGGAAGGCCAACATTCAAATTCAGGAAACACACAGCACACTACGAAGATACTCCTCAAGAAGAGCAACCCAAAGACACATAATCATCAGATTCACCAAAATTGAAATGAAAGAATATTAAGAGCAGCTAGAGAGAAAGGTCAGGTTACCCTCAAACGGAAGCCATCAGACTAACAGTGGATCTCTCAGGAGAAACCCTCCAAGCCAGAAGAGAGTGGGGGCCAATATTCAACATTCTTACAAGAGCTCCTGAAGGAAGCACTAAACATAAAAAAGAACAATTGGTAACAGTCACTGCAAAAACATGTCACTATGAAGAAACTGCATCAACTAACAGGCAAAATAACCACAGAGAATCATATTAAAAGGATCAAATTCACACATAACAATGTTAAATGTGAACAAGATAAATGCCCCAATTAAAAGACACAGACTGGCAAATTGACTAAAGAGTAAAGATCCATCAGTGTGCTGTATTTAGGAGACTCTTCTCACATGCAGCCACACACATAGGCTCAAAATAAAAGGACAGAGGAATACTTACAAACCAAATGGAAAGCCAAAAAGCAGGGGTTGCAATCCTAGTCTCTGATAAAATAGACTTTAAGCCAATAGCAATCAAAAGAGACAAAGAAAGGCATTGCATAACAGTAAAGGAATCAATTCAACAAGAAGAGCTATCTATCATAAATATGTATACACCAAATACAGAAGCAGCCAGATTCATAAAGCAAGTTCTTAGAGACCTTCAAAGAGACTTCAATTTCCACACAGTAATAGTGGGAGACGTTAACACCCCATTGTCAACATTAGACAGATCAACAAGACAGAAAATTAAGAAGGAGATTCAGTACTTGAACTCAGCTGTGGACCGGGCAGACCTAAAAAACATCTCCAGAACTCTCTACCCTAAATCAACAGAATATACATTCTTCTCAGAACCACATTGCACTTATTCTAAAATTGACCAGAAAATCAGCAATTGTAAAACAATGGAAATCATAACAAATAGTCTCTCATATCACAGCGCAACCAATTAAGAACTCAGGATTAAGAAACTCACTCAAAACTGCACAACTTAGCAACCTGCTCCTGAGTGACTGCTGGGTAGACACAAAATGAAGGCAGAAATAAAGATGCTCTTTGACACCAATGAAAACAAAAACTCAATTTACATGAATCTCTGGGACACATTTAAAGCAGGATGTACAGGAAAATTTATTGCACTAAATGCCCACAAAAGAAAGCAGGAAAGATATAAAATTTACAACATAGACTAAATGAAGCTCTCAGTTTTAGGTCATGCCTTTGAAACACTTAACGAGAAATTTTAATGTAATAAATTTTTGAATATAATTTTTAAAAAGGACTAGAGAAGCAAGAATGAAACAATTCAAAAATTAGCAGAAGATAAGAAACAACTAAGATCTTGCAAAACTGAAGGAGTTAGAGACATGAGAACCCCTTCAAAAAATTAATGAATCCAGGAGTTGGTTTTTTATAAAGATTAAAAAAAAAAAGAAAAAAAAAAGGACATTAGCCAGGATAATAAAAAAGAAGAGTGAAGATTCAAATAGATGTATACAAAATAAGAAAGGGGATACCACGACCAATCCCACAGAAACACAAACTATGATCTGAGAGTACTATAAACACCCTTACATAGGCAAATAAACTAGAAAATCTAGACAAAATGGATAAATTCCTGGACACACACACCCTCCCAAGACTAAACCAGAAAGAGGCTGAATCCTTGACTAGACCAATAACAAGTTCTGAAATTGAGGCAGCAATTAATAGCCTACCAACCAAAAAAAAAAAAGGCCAGGACAAGATGAATTCACAGCTAAATTCCACCAGAGATACAAAGAGAAGTTGTTACCATACTTTCTGAAAGTATTTCAAACAATAGAAAAGAAGGAATCCTCCCTAACTCATTTTACGAGGCCAGCATCATTCTGATACCAAAACCTAGCAGAGGTACAACAAAAAAGAAAATGTCAGGCCAATATCCCTGATAAACATTGGTGGAAAAATCTTCAATAAAATACTGTCAAAGTGAATCCAGCAGCACACCAAAAAACTTGTCCACTACAATCAAGTTGGCTTCATACCTGTGATGCAAGTCTGGCTCAGTGCACACAAATCAATAAATGTAATCTATCACCTAAACAGAACCGACGACAAAAACCACATGATTATGTAAACAGATGCAGAAAAGGCCTTCGAAAAAATTCAACATCCCTTCATTCTAAAAAACTCTCAATAAAGTAGGCATTCATGGAACATATCTCAAAATAATAAGAACTATATATGACCATCCCACAGCCAATATTATACTGAATGGACAAAAACTGGAAGGATTCCATTGGAAAACCAGCACAAGAAAAGGATGCCCTCTGTCACCACTCCTATTCAATGTAGCATTGGAAGTTCTGGCCAGGGCAATCAGGCAAGAGAAAGAAATAAAGCGTATTCAAATATGAAGAGAGGAAGTCAAATTGTGTCTGTCTGAAGATGACATAACCGTATATTTAGTAAAAAACCATCATGTCAGCCCAAATTATCCTTAAACTGAAAACAGTTTCAGCAAAGTCTAGAATACAAAATTAATGTGCAAAAATCACAAGTACTCCTATACACCAATAACAGAAAGCCAAATCATGAGTGAACTCCCAATGACAATTGCTACCAAGAGAATAAAATACCTAGGAATACAACTTATAAGAGATGTGAAAGACCCTTTCAAGGAGAACTACAAACTACTTGCTCAAGGATATAGGAGGACACAAACAAATAGAAAAACATTCCATGCTCATGGATAGGAGGAACCAATATTGTGAAAATGGCCATACTGCTCAAAGTAATTTACAGATTCAATGCTATCCCCAACAAGCTGCCACTGACTTTTTTCACAGAATTATATATTTAAAAAACTGCTTTGAATTTTATATGGAACCAAAAGAGAGCTCATATAGCAAAAAGAATCCTAAACAAAAAGAACAAAGCTGGAGAAATCACACTACCTGACTTAAAACTACACTGCAAGGCTACAGTAACCAAAACAGAATGTCACTGGTATCAAAACATATACATAGACCAATAAAACAGAACAGAGGCCTCGGAAATAATGCCACACATCTACAACCATCTGCTCTTTGACAAACCTGACAAAAACAAGTAATGGGAAAAGAATTTCCTATTTAATAAATAGTGTTGAGAGAACTGACTAGCCTTAGGCAGAAAACTGAAAGAAAACTAAAACTGGACCACTTCCTTAAACCTTATACAAAAGTGAACTCAAGATGGGTTAAAGTCTTAAATGTAAGACCTAAAACTGTAAAATCCCTAGAAGAAAACCTAGGCAATACTATTCAGGACATAGGCATGTGTAAAGCCTTCATGACAAAAACACCAAAAGCAATGGCAACAAAAGCCAAAATTGACAAATGGGATCTAATCAAACTAAAGAGCTTCTGCATAGCAAAAGAAACCATCATCAGAGTGAACAGGCACCCTATGGAATGGGAGAATTTTCCAAGTGTATGTGCATACGTGTGTGTGTGTAGTTTTATATATATGTGTGTTTTATATATATGTGTGTATATATACACATATATACATATATATTATATGTATACATGTATACGTATATATACATATATAACATATACATATGTGTATATATACGCACATATATATAAAACACACACATATATATAAAACTACACACACACACATATATATATAAAACGTGTGTGTGTATATGTACACACACATATATATATAACTTGGAATCTGTGCTTCTTTTCTAAGTTTTCACACAACCTAGAGTCCTCTAGTAATTACTACCTACCCACGAATTCACCAATTAATCAATTTACTAATGAATGTTGAGAACACTCAACATTCACATGGTTGGTTTGTTGTTTCATTAATATCCCTCATTCTGTTGTTAAACACTCATGCTTCATTGTGTTGTTAAACTCTCCTTTTCCTTAAAAATGCAAGAGACATCTCTTTCTACCTGCTTTCTCATTATAATGGCTTTATCTCTGAAAACAACTGTTTCCTTTTTCTCTGGGTATTCTCTCACATTTCTAATTACTGATCCAGGAATTTAAGTCTTTTTTTTTTTTTTTCTTGTAATGGTGTTTGCCCAGCTATGATCTTTGTAGCCTCTTCTGAAATCTCTGCTACTCTAAAATTGAACCTTTGGCCTCATCACCATCTATGGACACTTTCCACTATTTTATCTACCATTGAAAATTCGAACATTTTCAATGGTTCTAATTTTGAATCAAATGTCCAACATCACTAGAAAGTTGCTGCATCCTATGAAAAATTGTCTAGGGACTTCATTGAAAATATCTTTTGCATTTTTTAAAATTATTTTTTAGTCTCTTTCTCATACATTTCCAATCAGATACTTTCATAGTCAGAATAATGATTTAATTCTTCCATCTTGCTACCTCTTTGTGTGTGTGAGAGAGAAAATGTGGACACAAATTCATGCCATTATATAACTGGCTGTGTCATATGCTCAGACACCGTGAAAAATCATGAGACATTATTTAAGAGTTTGTTTTAGATTTCAGATGACTGATTTTGTTCATCTTCTTTGTTAAGGAAACAAATACTTTCAACTAAATTCATTTTAGATTTACTGAAAACATCTTTTAGAGATACAATCTAACAGTCAGAATGGCTACTAATAAAAAGTCAAAAAAAATACTGGTGAGGTTATGTAGACAAATAAATGCTTATACACAGTTGGTAGAAGTGTAAATTAGTTCAGCCTTTGTGGAAGACAGTGTGACAGTTCCTCAAATATGTAAACATCAAAGTATCATTCAACCCAGCAATCTCATTATGGGGTTTATACCAAAATAAATATAGATTATTCTGGATGCTCACTGCAACACTTTTCAAAATAACAGAGAAATGGAGTTAATCTAAATACCCATCAATGATAGACCAGATAAAGAAAATATTATGACTGAACATAGTCAATACAAAAAATTAGCTGGTCATGGTGGCATGCACTTGTAGTCCCAGCTGTCCAGGAGGTTGAGGCAGTAGAATCACCTGAATCAGGGTGGTGGAAGTTGCAATGAGCCGAGATGAAGCCACTGCTCTCAAGCCTGGCAACAGAGCAAAACTCTGTCTCAAAAAAAAAACAAAAAACAAAAAACAAAAGAACAACAAAAAGAAAATGTGGTATGTATACACGATGGAATACTATGTAGTCATACAAAAGGATTATATTCTCTCTAGGAACATGGATGGACCACTATCCTTAGAAAACTAATGCAGGAACAGAAAACCAAATACGACATGTTCTCATGTATAAGTGGAAACTAAAAGTTGAGAACACATAGTCACCCATAGAGGAACAGCACATACTGAGGCCTGTTGGAGATTGGAGGTAGGAGGAGAGAGAGTCTCAGGAAAAATAATTAATGGATATTAGACTTAATACCTGAATGATGAAATAATCTGTACAACAAACCACCATGATATAAATTTACTTATGTAACAAATCTGCACGTGTCCTTGAACTTAAAATTTTTTAAAAAATTATCCAGTTTACTGTCATTAATATTTTCATAGCAAACAAACATTATATAGATTTTTTCCTGTCATAGAAAATTTCAAGGGACATTCTTTAAATCTCTTTGTTTCTTCCAATTCTGGTCTTCATTTAAACTTTAACTAAATTCTAACTTCAGGTTCCATGAATGACCATCATAATAGGTCCTCCGTCTTTGTTTCCTGGTGATCTCACCTTTATGTCTCTCTGAAGCACCTAGAATCCTTTCACTTTACAATGCCTAAGTCCAGATTTCCTATTCTTTATAGTCCAGAAACTTGAAATTTGCATTTCACAGACCCAAGCATCCATATTATCTAGGAAACTGTTGGATATGTCAGAAATAATGCAAGTCAGACTCCAACTCCAAATCTATTTCTCTTGTGTGTACCCCAGCTATGAATTGACTTAGTTATTCTTCATTGATCTGTGGCATTCTTTCTCCTTTCACAACTTTGCACATCATTCAAGTGTGGATCCATGTTTGAGAAACCACAGCCCAAACCAGCAAATGTTCTCATCACAGGTCTCATTGCTTCTCAGATAGTCTGCCCACTAGAAAGGCATTTTAGATACATCTTCTCATGAGGTCCAATGTCAGTCTTGAAGTTAGTAAAAAATGAATCACTGACTGTAAGATGTCTGAAGTGTTGCAGATCACTGAAGTTTTCAAACAATCCTATACATACCTCTTCTAGGCAGCTTGTAATTCTATTCATAGACATAACCCACCTTGAGCTTGAACATAGGCTTGATAAAGGACATGCACTGAACATCTCTTTAGTCAGTAGAGCAGTTAATTGCTGAATACAGTAAACCGATTGACACTGAAAGTGTTCTACAAAAAAAGAAACAACATACACTAGGGTCTACTTGGGGAGAAGGATGGGAGGAAGGAGAGGAGCAGGAAAGATAATTATTGGGTATGGGACTTGATACTAGGATGATGAAATAATCTGTACAACAAACTCCGGTGACGTGTGTTACTGCTGTAAAAACCTTCACATGTACTCCCAAACCTAAAAGTCAAGAAAAAGAGAAAATGTTCTATTACTTTAAGAAAACAAAACAAAACAAAACAAAAAAACCCCTCTGATTTTGACTTCACAGTAGATTTTAATAATATTGTAATATTATACTACTCACAGTCTGTTCATTTGTGAAGAAATGGCTTTGTTTAAAGTACTTGGTATTTCTTCAAATGTTACACATAACTAAGATTTAAACCAGTGGTACTCAAGATTTTTGGCACCAGGACCAGTTTAGTGGAAGATAATTTTTCCGTGGACCGTGGTGACAGGTTTTGGGGTGGATGATTTCTGGATGATTCAATCATATTATGTTTATTGTGAACTGTATATCTATGATTATTACATTATAATATATAATGAAATAATATATATATACTATATATAATGAAATAACACACTTCACCATAACAGAATCAGTGGGAGCCCTGCGCTTATTTTCCTACAACTAGATGGTCCCATCTGGAAGTGACGGGATACAGCAACAGACCATCAGGCATTAGATTTTCATAAAGAGGATGTAACTTATATCCCTCACATGCACAGTTCACAATAGAGTTCTTGCTCATATGAGAATCTATCTACTGCCACTACTGATCTGCCAGGAGGCAGAGCTCAGGCAGTGATGTGAGCAATAAGGAGTGGCCGTAAATACAGATCTAGCTTTGCTTGTTCAACCACCACTCACAGGCCCTGGACCAGTAGTGGTTCATGGTCCAGGGGCTGGGAATCCCCAATTTAAAGCATCCCTGTATCTTAAATATTGTGCGGATAGCACATGTCTAAGGTTTGGTTCTCAAGCAACAGGACCTGGGTCAAGTATTCTTGTGTGGTGAGGTGCTGAGCAAATGCTCTCAGAAGAAGTCAAAGACAAGTAGATGGAGAATATCAGGAGCCTTCAGTTTGATCCCATGGGGAGCTGTACAGCCTAAGTGGTCCCAGAGGACATTTCTCAATTAGAACAAATTAAGCAGAGCACATTTGTCAGGTGGTAGCTAGTAGTTGACTCAGGGTGTGTCCAGGAGTATCAACTCCCAAGGATCTCAAGGTGAGGAATAAGCAAATAAATGGCTCTCTGAAAAAGAGTGCAGGTATGAATTTGTAGCAGCAACAGCACAGCATCTCTATAAAGAGGATTTGCATGGAGAAGTCAGCATCTAGTAGCATAAAGAGTCGGTTTTCAGCCTCAATTTTCTGTGGTTTATAAAACTCTGCCAATGCACAGTCCCTTGATTTATTTTGAAAAAAAAAAAATGCCATTTACTACCCAGAGTTTTTCTTCCTCCAAGCTATTCAGCTACTTACTTCCTGTGTCCTCACTTGTCACTTCGAGTTTGGCCTAAGTTTGGCCCAACTTATGTCTCTGAAAGTAACCCTGTTTAATTCATCAAGGAGCCATTTTAGACTCACAATTAACACATAGTGTTGGGATTACAGGTGCCTGCCACTACACCCAGCTAATTTTTGTATTTTTAGTAGAGACAGTGTTTCACCTTGTTGGCCAGGCTGGTCTCAAACTCATAACCTCAGGAGATCCACAGACCTTGCACTCCCAAAGTGCTGGGAATACAGGTGTGAGCCACTGCAGCTGGCCTAGTCATATTTTTAACAGGCTCAGGGAAATAAAAGCTATCATAGAAATATAAATTGCCCAATGTTTATCTTTATACATACCACATCCCAAACCTCCAGTGTGCATTTAACTCTTCTCTCTTAGCCCCAAATAAGGATACAGAAGAAAAAGTTTTGACAATTGATACCATCTTGATTTCAAGATTTTATTTGGCCAAGTACAGTGGGCTCATGCCTGTAATCCCAATACTTTAGCAGGCCCACACAGGAGGATCACTTGAGGTGAGGAGTTTGAGACCAGCCTGGCCAATATGGTGAAACTTCGATTCCACTAAAAATACAAAAATTAGCCTGGCCATGATGGCACACACTTGTAGTCTCAGCTACCTGGGAGACTGAAGCTGCATAATTACTTGAACCCACAGGCAGATGTTGCCATAAGCTGAGATTGAACCACTACACTCCAACTTGAAGAACACAACAAGACTCCTTCTCAGAAAAAAAAAAAGTAATTTTTAAATTAATTTATTCACCTTCACTGTGAAGTTTTCTCCACATAAGTAATGTCTTTTTTGTTTTGTTTTGTCTTTAAGATGTAGTATCACGCTGTCACTCAGGCTGGAATGTAGCAGCATGATCCCAGCTCACTGCAAGCTCCATCTCCTGGGTTCATGTCATTGTCCTTCCTCATCCTCCCAAGTAGCTGGGACTACAGGTGCCCGCCACCAAGCCCAGATAACTTTTTTTGTATTTTTAGTACAGACCAGTTTTCACTGTGTTAGCCAGGATAGCCTCAATCTCCTGACCTCATGATCTGCCCACCTCAGCCTCTCAAAGTTCTGGGATTGCAGGCATGACCCACTGCAACTGGCCCGAGTCTCTTCATTTTTTAATTTGAAATCTGCTCTGTTTTCACGTTTAGGAAACCCTTCAATGACATATATTCCTCATTTTATTTTTATACTTACTCTCCACACAGAGTAGCAGATTTTATTTGCAATTCTACCTATTTAAATTGCAGGTTACTGTGAAAATTAGACCAGACTAGACATTCTCAGATTTTGCAGCATGTAAGAGTAAACTGAATGATTTTTACTTGGAGATTCTGTGGCCTCATATGGAAAAAAACTAGTACTATCAGTTTGGTAGGAACTAGAACGGAACTATTTAACAAGTAGTCCCATGTGATTGCGCAGTGAGTTGCTCACTGTGCAAATACTAAGACCTGCTGTGAGGGGATCAGTCTTAGGAAGACAACAGATCATATAACTTCTTTGCATTTTCTTAGTTGCATCAACGGATGCTAAAATAATTTTTTTTCTTCATGTAAATCAACCATGGATAATCAATGGTTCCCTTATTCTCATGAAATCAAGCAGAGCAAAACAGTAAAAGCCCTTTATTTCCCATTTGCAAGTAAAAGTCTGGGAAAGGTTCTCCTGCCCTGATAAATATGTGGCTTGCCTTCCTTTACTATTTTCCGTATTTTTTGAATCTTATGAGATTTCTCCTTTGTGTAGTGTTTCACTACAGGATAATGTGTACTGTTGCTTTCCAAACTTTTTATGTTTTAACCTTATTATCCTCAGTAGTGTATATTGTTTTACTGACAGCTCATTCATGGATAACATACTTACACTTTTGTGTCCCTCCATATGACAGAGTGAACTCCTATTCATCTCTCAAAAACCTAAATAGCTAGTATCATCTCTGGAAAGTTATTTTCTTATACATTGTCTCTTCATTCATCCCATGTACCTCTTTATTTTTATTTTCTGCCTATGTTTTGTCTCTTACTTTCAGTATTTTCATGTCTCCACATACTTATTGAGCATGAACATGCATATCCCCCCTCTTAAACTGCAAGAGATATTGGAGGGGACATTATTTATTTGTTTTTCTGTTCATTCATTCATTGACTTGAACATTCTCCTTTTTTTCAGTGCTTAGTATATTGCCTGGCATGTGGTAGGGACATACATTTTTAGTTGAATTTATCTAAATCATCATGCTTCAGCCATCATTGGCTGTTACAATTGGGAGAGTGGGCCCTACTAGTGTCCAATTTGTAGAGACCAGGGGTGATGATAAAAATCCTACAGTTCACAGTACGGTACCCCTAGCAAACAATCACTGGGTCCAAAATGTCACCTGACCAAAGGTGAGAATTCCTGATTGTGTTGTGTGCTTCCTGATGGTAAACTCTACACAACTTGTAATTTATGTTAGAAGTCATATAATTCAAGATTTTTGAAATGTGCACAATGAAGTGTATTCCCAGAGTAGTGACTAGACAATGTGGTAAAGTCAATCTTATTAAATGAGTTGATGCCTGTTCATTCTGATGACAGTTTTGTTTTGCTGTGCAGAAGCTCTTTAGTTTGATTAGATCCCATTTGTCAATTTTGGCTTTTGTTGCCATTGCTTTTGCTGTTTTAGTCATGAGGTATTTCCTGAATGGTATTGCCTAGGTTTTCTTCTAGGGTTTTTATGGCTTGGGATTTTATATTTAAGTCTCTAATCCATCTTGAGTTAATTTTTGTATAAAGTTTAAGGAAGGGATCCAGTTTCTGTTTTCTGCATATGGCTATCCAGTTTTCACAGCACCATTTATTAAATAGGGAATCCTTTCTGCACTGCTTTTTTTGTCAGTTTTATAGAGATAAGATGGTTGTAAATATGTAGTGTTATTTTTGAAGTCTCTGTTCTGTTCCATTGATCTATATATTTGTTTTGGTACTGGTACCATGTTGTTTTGCTTACTGTAGCCTTGTAGTATAGTTTGAAGTCAGGTATCATGACGTCTTAAGCTTTGTTCTTTTTGCTTAGTATTGTGTTGTCTATATGGGTTATTTTTTGGTTCCACATAAAACTTAAAGTATTTTTTTTCTAACTCAATGAGGAAAGTCAATGATAGCTTGATGGAAATATGCTTGGTGATAGATTGATTAATTGCATAATTGAAAAGTTAATTTTTTTTGTAAACATTTTATGTGAAGTTTTTGAAGGTGTATGTGGACTATATGCTAGAAAAATCTCATTCATTGCCTTCATTTTCAGAGTAAAATCTGGTGAACTTTGTCTGATATAGTTCATTCCTCCTTCGTAGCCTTATGCTATGTTAGAAACAAATCCAAGGATATTTCTTCTGTATGCCACATTCTCACCCACTTGAGTCAGAAGAATAGTATAAAATTTTATCATGTTATTGTTTTGTTTTGTTTTGCATTTTGCTTTTATTGATTCCATATTCTTTCTGACAAAGTGAAGAATATAGCAAAATGGAAAATACAGCAAATATTTCCAATGGAACAATCTCAAAGCTATGTTGGAAATGGGAAGAGTCTGTCATTACAATAATATAATTCTGCATTCCCCATGGAACAACATGGGCAAAAGTAATTTTGCATTTATTTATCCTGTGTTCTTTACAAGATTTGAAACTCTTGTAACATTAACAACTCAACTCATACCAAATGCTGAGAGAAGTATTCCTTTAGCCTTAGCATATGTTTGAAAGTAAGCAGGTGATATGTGTCATTAAGAGAAGAACCGTCTTAGCTCTCACAAATTATGCAAATAAGAGGAATAATGAGAGACTCAATCCTTACATTATATTCAGTGTGCTGATGAGAGATACCTAATCAGGGCTGGCGGGTCAAATAAGTTGCAGAAATGAAGTATGGCTGAACAGCATGCAGAAATGTTGAGTGTAGCCTTGAGTTGAAGTGGAGTAGCAAGGAAATTGTCAAGCTGTTATTAAACAGTAAGACATGTTCTTCTATGAGGGTAATCTCAATGTGTTTTAAGGGCAAAATATTGTCCCATAAGGCTAATATTTAGCATGGAAGAGGGATGGGAAAAAGTACAAGGAAGAATTATGGCATGGGAGCAGTTGGCAGAAGGCTTTGCAGTATTCCAGAAGGCCTGATTCACATGAAAAGCAATGTGGACATTTTTAGCCTGAGAGTAGTCCACATTCACATTGTGAGTCATGTTCTGTCTTAGAAGGACAACTCTGGATACATAGTTTTGACTGGTTTGAATGGGAAGGAAGATGGCATCATTGAGAGGAGGGTGGGTGCTCTTTTTACCATCAACCAGGCTTCCTCTGATCTTTGCAACCTTCTTGTTGTAGTAATGTAGATACTGCAGTGGTTAGAGTGTATGTGTGTCATGGGCGGGCATGGTCAGAAACAGATGAGTTCAAATGATATTTACCAAATGTAATTGACAGGACCTACTGACACACAGGATCTCAGATGAGGGAAGAGAGCGGGGTCCAGGATCTTGTGAGCTTTTGGCTAGGAAAGGGATAGCAAAGACATGAATTGAGACAATGTAAACCAGGGTGGCAATAATCACCAGTGATATAATGGCGAATAGGGTTAGATGATGCATTTGGTCAGGTCCATTAAAGATGAAGAAGACATCCAAGTTAGGATGTTCTCAAGGTGGTAGAAAATGAGGTTTATTTTTTTTTTCATGTTATGTAGATATACAGGGGGATTTTAATCAGCCTTAAAACAGAAGTAACCAGTGTCATTGCAACAGCATGGATGAAGCTGGAGAACATTAAGTGAAATAAGCCATGCATAGAGAGATAAATACCACACAATCTAATTTATAATGTGAAATTTGAAGAATCAAACTCACAGAAGTGCAAAATAGAAGTAGTTACCAAGTACTGGGGTGGAAGACTTGGGGAGATGTTGGACAAAGCCTACAAATTTCAAATTAGATGACAAGAATAAGTTTGAAAGATCTATTATACCACATGGTGACTATAGTTAATTATAACATAATGTATATGTCAAAATTGCTAAAACAGTAGATCTTAAATGTTTTCACCAAATGATAGATTTTTGAAAAGGTGAATACGTTAATTAGCTTCATTAAATCATGATATATATATACACATACACATATGGCTACTATATATGGGTATTAAGGCCTCCAATTCACCCTATAAATATGTACAATTATTGCCAATTAAAAACAAAATAAAATAATATTTTAAAAAGCTCCATACACCTAGGCCTATCATGGGGAGGGGGGAGGGGGGAGGGATTGCACTGGGAGTTATACCTGATGTAAATGACGAGTTGATGGGTGCTGACGAGTTGATGGGTGCAGCACGCCAACATGGCACAAATATACATATGTAACAAACCTGCACGTTATGCACATATACCCTAGAACTTAAAGTATAATAATAATAAAAAATAAAAAGAGAGAGAGAGAGAGAAAAAAAAAAGCTCTGGGCCAGGTGCAGTGGCTCATGCCTATAATCCTAGCACTTTGAGAGGCCGAGGGAGGTGGGTCACTTGAGTTCAGGAGTTTGATACCAGCCTGGCCAACAAGGCAAAGACCCATCTCTACTAAAAATAATAAAATAAAATAAAATAAAATAAAATAAAATAAAATAAAATAAAATAAAATAAAATAAAATAAATAAAATAAAATAAAATAAATAAAATGCTGGGAATGGTGGCAGGCGCCTGTAGTCCCCACTACTTGAGAGACTGAGGCAGGAGAATCACTTGAACTTGGGAGGTGGAGGTTTCAGTGAGCTGAGATGGGGCCATTGCACTCCAGCCTGGACGACAGAACCGGAGTCTGTCTCAAAATAAAAAGAAGATCTGAAACTGTAACTTGAGGTTTCAGAATAATATCAACATTTCCTTCCTTCATGTAATTGTTTTAAATCTTTATACAACCAATTTATTTAATTAGAAAGCAACAAACAAGCAAATGGCAAATGTAGAAATTTATTTGAACCAACATTTTCACTATGGTGAAAATTATTTTTCAACATTGATCCAAGTTCCCACATGTGAAGGTTAGGGAAAATATTGCACTTTGTATTTTCTAACATTCCTCATACAGGGCAAAAAGTTTTAAAAACATTCTTCTAGTTTTGTTTCATAGTTTAGTTTTGTTTTATACCATCTCACAAATTCATGCCTTCCTGTAATTTTTTAAATGTTATCTCTAGAGATTGTCATTATCTTGAGAGAAGATACCTGGATTTGCCAATTTCTTGTGAAAGTTCTTGAAATTCAGGAATACAAGTGGAAAATATTACCTGTTATTTCCTATCATGGAAATGAACTTGAAAAGGAACCTTGCCATTCTGGGCTGGGTGTGGTGTCTCACACCTGTAATCCCAGCACTTTGGGAGGCCGAGACCAGCAGATCACTTGAGCTCATGAGTTTGAGACCAGCCTGGGCAACATGGCAAAATCTCATCTCTACAAAATTCCAAAAAATTAGCTGGGTGTGGTGGTGCATGCCTATAGTCCCAGCTACTTGAGAGGCTGAGGTGACAGGAGGCTTAAGCCCAGGAGGCAGAAGCTGCAATGAGTCAAGATCATGCCACTGACTCCAGTCTGGGCAACAGAGACCTTGTCTCAAAAACAAAACAAAACAAAACAAAACAAAAATCCCTCTAGAACAATTGGCTGCCCATTAGAAAGATTAGACAAGATAATTATGCGGCCACACTTGGTTAAGATGAGCAATATTTCTTCAGTGTAATGCATTTCTGCATTACTTAATTGGCCCTAACTATTCGACAACTATGTCTTTCATTTAGGATGTCTTCATTGAACTCCATGATCTTAGGAAAATGTGTGCTGTTTCCATATTCTTTCCAAATAAACTTTAAATATTTTCAGACAAGGGCATTTTCCTCCTATTGCTATATTAACTCTTACATGAGTATGCTAATTTTCCAAAACCTGGGTACTGTATATAGTTGTACTGCAAATTATTATTTTTCTGGGAAGATATTTTGAGTGCTTAGGAGGAAAATTGTGTTGGCATGCAGCTGTTTTGTTGTAGTACCTAAAATGGGAAAAAGATGCTTCGATTCTTTATTTCAAATACTCTTATGGGATGAAGAAGACAGTAGATCTGGGTTCAAACAGCAGAAATCCTGATAATTTAATGTATCATTCTTTGTTGTGGCATTGTATTGTCCTATGCATTTGTCCTGGATCATTCTTTGTTATGCATTATACTGTCCCATGCATTGTGGGATGTTTATCAGCCTTCCTGCAGTTTACCCAGTGGAAGCAAATAGCACCCCTCACTCTGAACCTTGCCAAGGAAAAATGTTTCAATATTAAAATTAAAAGCCATGAAGGAAGGCATCCGAGTTAGGACGTCCTCTAGGTGGTAAACGGAGATTAGGAGAACGATGTATACGTACACAATAGTATTTTATTCAGCCTTAAAATAGAAGCAAATTCTGTCATGTGTAAAGATATAGATAACGCTGGAGGACATCATACTAGGTGAAACAAGCCAGGCATGGAGAGACCAATAACATATGATCTCACTTATATGTGGAATCTAAAAAGTCAAATTAAGAGAAGTATAGAGTAGAAAGATGTGGTTACCACTCTTCAATGACCCAGTAGGGATTCAGTTGCCAGGTTTAACAAATAAACAGAGCAAGTTAATTTTGAATTGTGGGAAAACCTGAGTAATTATTTAGCATATGTATGTCCCTTGCAATATTTTGTCTGGAAAGCCTTCCTGGTGTGTAAGCATCACATCCAGCTTGCTATTCTTGTTTCTTTCTCTCTAGATTTACAAATATCATAGGATCTCAGTTCTTGTGGGAAGACATGACATTCTGCATTAGGAGGGTGCTCAACACTATTCAACCTGTATACTTTTAGGTAGAATCACAAATTCAGAACAATCAAGTGCCCACATTCTCCTCATTTATTGTTAGTTGAATATTTTTCACCTTCCCTCATCCACCAAACTCAGATGGTATTAAACGCTGATATTTGCTAAATTAATCCATTGCTTAAATAGAATGGTGTATGACAAATTTCTCAACGACCCTTTAGAATTCCTCTTGTGGGAAAGGGCTGAAAATTCTACTTTATGGGCTTGATAAATTTCTTGTCTGTATTAGCTTTTCCACCAGGTTATTTCTGCTGGGGAATCTTCAGTTGGCAAAAATAAAGTGTATTCTTTTTCGTGAGGAACAAAGTAGCCTTTATCTTCCAGCGTGCTGATCCTAACCTAATTACCTGGTGTGAAGAGTCATTTTGAGTAGTGAGACTAGACTGCACTGGAAATGGGTAATAACTCTCAACACAACAGCCACCAGACTCACAAAATTAAAAAGTGCGTTCACAGACTGCGCTGGCAATGGGTAATAACTCCTAAAACAACAGCCATCAGATTCACAAAATTAAAAGGTAGCATTTCACATTTCTGGCAAGTTTTACAGCTAATGTAAATATCAAGTAATTTTTACTCAGAGATTAATGTAGAAAATATATGCATAAAAGTGGCAATGGATTTACAAACTAAGCACATGTATTTGTGCGCTTTTAAAAAAATTGGGTCTACTGGCCAGGTGCAGTGACTCATGCCTGTAATCCCAGGACTTTTGGAGGCCAACATGGGTAGATCACAAAGTCAGGAATTCAAGACCAGTGTGACCAACAGGGTGAAACCTCGTCTTTATTAAAAATACAAAAATTAGCTGGGTGTGGTGGCACACACCTCTAATCCCATCTACTTGGGAGGTTGAGGCAGGTGAATTGCTTGAACCTGGGAGGTAGAGGTCTCATTGAACCCAGATTGCATCACTGCACTCCAGACTGGGTGACACAGTGAGACACTGTCTTTAAAAAAAAAAGAAAAGAAAAGAAAAGAAAAAAAGAAAAAAAAAATGGGTCTACCTCCATTCCCTGAAACTCTGAACATGGAAATAACTCAATAATTGCAAATTGCTAAAGGGAGATTAAAATAGAGTGTCTCCATCTTAAGCAGAATCTTATACTTTTCTCCTGGTGAATCATGTGATTCTTAACCTTTCTTCTGTTTAATTTCTACAAAATAAATAGTCTATATCTGTGATAGTGATGATGGTGATGGTGATGGTGAGAGTGATGGTGATGATGACAGTGATGGTGATGATGACAGTTATAGTGATGATGGTGATGGTGATGATGGTAATAATGGTGATGCTGATGGTGGTGATTATGATGGTCATGTTGATGGTGATGATGGTGGTGATGATATCAATGATAGTGGTGGTAATGATGATAATAATTACACTGGTTATGGTAATAACAATAATGATAATGATGATGGTGATGATAGTGCTGGTGATGATGATAATGATGAGGATAGTGATGATGGTGGTGATGGTGATGATAACGTTAATGACAATTATGATGATAATAATGACAATGAAATGATGATGATGGTGATGGTGACAATGGTGATAATGATGATAAAAATGATGGTGATATTTTATCTCTGTTCCATTTATTTATTTAAAATTTTAACAAGCTTTTAGGAAGTATTCTGCACTAAGATTGTTACCAGCTTAAATCAACCCAATGTACAAGTCTAAAATCTTTTTAAGAAAGCAAGGCCGGGCGCGGTGGCTCAAGCCTGTAATCCCAGCACTTTGGGAGGCCGAGACGGGCGGATCACGAGGTCAGGAGATCGAGACCATCCTGGCTAACCCGGTGAAACCCCGTCTCTACTAAAAAGTACAAAAAACCAGCCGGGCAAGGTGGCGGGCGCCTGTAGTCCCAGCTACTTGGGAGGCTGAGGCAGGAGAATGGCGTAAACCCGGGAGGCGGAGCTTGTAGTGAGCTGAGATCTGGCCACTGCACTCCAGCCTGGGCAACAGAGCGAGACTCCGTCTCAAAAAAAAAAAAAAAAAAAAAAGAAAGCAAAATGTCTTCTGGGTTCTGTGGCTTATGCCTGTAATTCCAGTACTTTGGGAGGCCAAGGTTCATGGATCACGGGGACAAGAGATTGGGACCATCTTGGCAAGCATGGTGAAACCCTGTCTCTACAAAAAATAAAATTTTTGCTGGGTGTGGTGGTGCATGCCTGTAGTCCCAGCAACTTGGGAGGCTGAGGCAGAAGAATCACTTGAACTCAGGAGGTGCAGTTTGCAGTGAGCTGAGATAGCACCACTGCATTCCAGCCTGGTGACAGAGAGAGACTCCATCTTGGGTGGTGAGGGGGAAAGAAAAGAAGCAAACAACATGTCACATAAATAAAAAGATGAGCAACACTGTGAGCGATAAGTAATTGAAAAGCAGTCTTGAAGTGAAGGGAAATGTACTGTAAGTTTCCTATACCTGGATCTCCCATATGTATCTGTACCAACTCATGCTATACTCTAGTCCAAGCATTTTATCTCTCCTTTGTTATACATTATTTCATCAAGTTTATTCATCTATGATGTGAAACTACTCACTCTATCAAACAATGACTAGCTGTAATGACTACCTTCTAGCTGTTATGACTTTGCCCCTTCCTCACCTTTATTTAAATTCTCTCCATCATTCAAAAATGCCTCCTCAACATCTGCCTCCTCTGATTTCCATATCCAGCCCACATTGATATGCTTTTCTTTAGGACAAACTATTATTATGGTCTAGTTTGTGATGGAATTACAAACAAACTAATTTACTTTGACTCTTAGCAATTCCATTAACATATGCATTGCTTTAACTATCTAATATAACACACACAAATGGGCAACTGGTTTTGTTGACCAGGAAAATCAGAAAGGGAAAGGATATATGTGTTTATATTTGTAACTTTTAATCAATAGGTGTAAGTAATTTAAAAAAAAAAATCTGCCTCATAAAGAAATTTAGGATAGAAATGGATGAAAAGCAACAATGGAGAAATTCCTCCCCTGTGCTTACCAAATCATATCTATTAACAACATATTGATAAATTTCAGTAATTTGACAGCTCTATATGATCAATTTCCTTTCTGAAGGCTGACTTTTCCTTTACTATATTATTTTCCAGTCTTCAAAAAACTTAATTATGCTTAAAAATTCTAATAATATTTCTAGTAGTAGTATATTCATATTTTAATAGTTTTAAAGACTGTCCTAAGTAAATAATGTGGAAAGAGGAGAAAAAGAAACAAAGGGGAGAATAACAGAAATAAGTAATCAATCTTTACTTCTCAGTGTTGACTGGGGCACAATGATCTTCATTTTTATTTAGCTAAAAAGAAAAAATGTGAATTGTCTTTTTTCCACTTTTATTATGTGGTCCACAGCGTATAGTTAACACTCATTGAACATGTGCCCAATGAGCACATAATCAACATAGCACACAGTCAACATTCATTGGACACCTACCTACTCTGTTTCCAGCATTGAACAACCACTTGAAACACTAACATGAGACTGAGGACAACTCTGCCCTGGAATGCAGCAGGTAACTGGATTCTTGCATGGAGAAAAGATGGGCACTGTTTGAAAGTTACTTGGATTAATAAACACTTGGAAGTAAACAACAGTCAAGGTGACATCCGATACCAAGATTTGAAGAAGAGAAAAGTTGACCCAGTGGATATGAGGCAAAGGTTTTTCCTACTTCTGGGAGGGAATGATAGAAGGAGACAGTAGAAAAGGGAACTGGATAAGAGAATAATCAAAGGAAGAAGGAATATTGGGTACTGCTGCTGTGTGTGTGTGATTTGTATGGAAGAAAACTACACATAGACAAGATATTGGGATTTTGAGAAGAGATATTTGTAAAATGCAGTCTTATTTACTGGTTTAATAATTTTGACTTTTATTTGTTTTGGGGGGATGGCGTGCAGGTTTGTTACATAGATATTCTGCATGATGCTGAGGTTTCGGGTACAATTGAATCCACCCAGGTAGTAAGTATAGTATCCAATATTAGTTTGTAACCCTTGTCACCCTTTCTTCTCCTACTTTCTAGTAGTTCTCAGTGTCTATTGCTGCCATCTTTATGTCCATGAATATGCAATATTTAGTTCCTACTTAAAAGTGTGAACATAAAGTGTTTGTTTTTCTGTTTCTTTGTTAATTATCTTAGAATACTGACCTCCACCTGCATCTATGTTGTTGCAAAGGACATGATTTTATATGTATCAGATTTGCTTTATTCAATTAACTGTTGATGGGACCTAGGTGGATTCCATCTCTTGACTATTGAAAATAGTGCTGCAATGAACTTGCAAGTGCAGATGTCTCTTTGACATACTGATTACATTTGGTTTGTTTTAAGATATTGTTAAAGAGGTTGTGCATTAGAGCTACTTCTACTGATTTGGTCCTGTGTCATGTGAAAAAATCAAACAAACAAATCTGAGAAGATGAGGTTAATAACCAAAGAAAGCAATGTTAGGGATATTCTCTGAAGTTGACATTGCTGATAGCTTCTAGTTATCTGCTCTGTGTTCTGTGACATGGAAGATACAATTTTTCTGATTTGTCAGTCTGAAATTATATCATTTTTCAAGGAAACAATACTTTAATAATATAATTATGGAAACAGAATACACTTATTTGGTAAAGTTTGAGCATGAGGGGATACTCAACATAGTGTAATGAGATAAAATTTAAAAGAGTAGCATTTTAAAAATTAAAATACTTGCATTGTATTGAGTTATGTAATAATGAAAGAAAACAAAACAGTTCTTCAGGAATAGCCACAGGCAAAAATGTGAACATGTGCTAAAAACAAAATGCTATGCTGTAAAAATAGATTTTGTCACATATTTTTCTTCTCTGAAATCAGAAAAATTAATATTTCCTACTATAAATGCATCCATAAGAAGATCTGGTTCAAATAGGTTTAATATCATATTATCGTGATTTGCTTTTATAAAGTAAGAGAAAATGCAGTTTTAGAAATTATTGTAAAACAAATTACCTAACTTCTCCATTAATCTTTACAGACTCCAAAATGATACAGGAGATTTTTGTCTTACGTTAGTTCAAATTATAATGTATGTTGGATATCATAAAATAAGTCAAATTTCTGAAGATCTTTCCCTAGGTAGTATTCCTTCTAAATTAAAATAATTTGCTTTAAGTATGTAAAGATGAAACTTTTGAAAAGTAATCTTGAATTCAAATTGTATTAATAAATATTCAAGTATTAGGCAGATGTAAAGGTAATTGTGTGTTTTTTTTTTTTTTTTTTTTTTTTTTTTTTTGCCATTGAAAGTAATGGCAAAAACACAATTACTTTTGCACCAACCTAATACAAACTTCTTGCTCTGGAAATTAGTACATACATATTTTTCATATGAGTCATGTGTAACTTAACATACTATGGAGGAATAATAATATTTGTTTTGGTAGATAACCTGACAAATCTGCTGCATAATGAATATGAGCTGTTATATTTTGCTTTTAACTTAAATGGGGGCTTTATTGTAAAAGTAGAACATTTCATGACAAGTGTCATACAATTCTTGAAGGGACTGAAAACAAACAGTTAAAGCATCATAAATATTTTCTTCCTCATATCCTAGAAAAGCATAAACGCAGTAGAATTCCCTATGCAGGAATCCCCAGATTTGATGTTAGTACAAGTCAGTGTGGCTACATCAACATATTCTTATTGGCCATAGGTCAAGTCAGTGATGGGGACACCTTGACTCAACAAAGACTTAAACCTTAGTCATGTTGGATGACAAAAATGCTGCTGTTGCTGATCTTTTTGTTTCAGAGCCATTTTCAGAATTTGACAGATTATTGTAACAGATGTGATGCAATTTTATGAAACCTAGTTCAGTGAATAGAATCATTAAGATGTTACTCCTCAAACAGAGGTAAGTAAATGATGCCTTATGTCAGTTCTATGTTGGCCCTCTGTTTACGGATGGTCTTCCTTAAAAGATTGAGCACCCATTTACCTTCCAGTTTTTTAGATAACAATTAATATGTCTTCTCCTCATTCAAGGGAACCACTTGGCTGTCACTTCTGATGATCTGCAAACTTCAGACCTCTAGGGACATTGAAACTAGTCACAGGTAATAAACTCCATTCTAAGCACTTTGTCTGATTATTTAGAAATAAAACAATAACATGAATAACAAAACAAGGACTCCCAATTAAAATGTGAATTTCAGGTAAACAATGAGCGCATTTTTAAAAGTATTAGTATATCACAGGTATTACATGGAACATGCTTACACTAAGAAAAAAAATGTGAATCTGAAATTTAAATGTAACAGTGCATCTTGCACTTTAGGTACCAACTCTTCCTAATTGTCAATCCCAGAAACGACCCATTACCAGGTCAACTTATTTGAAAGCCCTGGCAGTAGAAAAAAAATTGGCCTCATTTATCCCATGAATGTACTTTTTTCCTACAACCAACCAAATCCACTAGTGTTCAGATATGCCATGAGGAATGCCAGTTTCATATATCACTTGGTGGGAGGAGACTGATTAAACTTTGGTTACTTGCTTATAACTATAACCTGTATCTACATCATATAACCAGCTCACCTAGCAAGCTTCAGGAATTTGTGAAATAAGGCTCACGACATCACATGTACCAAATAAATATATACATCTACTATGTACTCACAAAAATCTGAAAGAAAAAAAAATCTCAAGAGAAACAATTCATTGGAAGACATCAGTGTGAACATGCGCGCACAAACACACACACACTGCACAAGAGGATTTTGGCTGTTATTTTATTCCTTCCTAAAAAGCTAATATTTTCTCAATTCAACTGGAGAAAAAAAATGTATTCTTTGATGGAGCCCTAGGTGGCATAGAGAAAAGCAACTTACCTTGGCATATTAAAAAATTGACTGGTAGGAATTTTTTGGGTGTATTGTTCTTTATGTATATAAGCAGTTGCCTATAGTTAAATTTAGATTATACATAGTATTTCTAATTAGTTATTTAAAGTTGTATTTCTTTTTACTTTACTTTCAGCATCTATTTTTCCCCTGGGAATAAAGGAAAATGGTGTTTTAGATGTCCGGGTAATACATTCGTTCCTGGTCACAACTGCTTCAAAGATGGAAAAAATAGAAATTGCACTCCACCCTGGGAGACACAGCGAGACTCCATCTCAAAAGAAAAAAAAAAAAAAAAGAAAGAAAGAAAAATAAATTTGGAGTTTCTCTAATTGGACTACATTGTTCGGTGCCAGAAGGATGCTTCATGCTAGAAGAATGCCCAGATTCAACTGCATTTGAGCAGCAGTGAGCTTTTAAAATACTAGGTCTGAATAATTTGATGACTTTCTGAAATGTTGATATGTAATCTTAAATCAAGATTTATTTTAAATTTCTATGCCCCCAGTAAAAACCACAAGGAAGGAAATCTGGCTTGTATTAACTGCTCAGTAAGAGTTGTTATATCCATTAAAATAATGCTGCAAGGTACTGGTCTATGCTTTCTGGACGTCTGCAGAGTGAGATCTTTAAATTGTCATTTTGGTGGCATTATTAAAGTCAGATGTAATCTCACAGGATGGAGCACATGGTTCATTTTTCCATGTTGTAGACACATGTTTATACATAACATGATAACACAAATAAAATCGTTTTCTGACCAGTGGATCTGAACTGGGGGTAATTTTCCTCACTATGATAAATTTAGAAAGATTTTATAAGTAATTCTCACATTTCTGGTTGCGAAGCACTACTCAGGTTTGTTATATAAATTGTGTGTCATGGGAGTTTGGTGTTCAGATTATTTAGTGACTTGGGTGATAAGCATCATAACTAATATGTATTTTATTTGTTTGTTTGTTTTTGTTTTTGTGAGGTTTTTTTTGTGTGTTTTGTTTTTTCCCCCATTGCAGTTGTTGTCATCATTATTGTTGTTGTTGTTTTTTGAGATGGAGTCTTACACTCTGTAATTAGGCTGGAATGCCATGGTGTGATCTCAGCTCACTGTAAACTCTACCTCCTGGGTTCAAGTGATTCTCCTACTGCATCTTCCCAAGTAGCTGGGATTACAGGTACGCAGCACCATGGCAGCTAATTTTTGTATTTTTACTAAAGGCGGGAGTTTCACCATGTTGCCCAGGCTGGCCTTGAACTCCTGACCTCAGGTTTTCCACCCACCTCCACTTCCCAAAGTGCTGGGATTACATAGACAGCTTTTTAATCCTCTCCCTACTCCCACCCTTCACCCACAAGTAGATCCTTGTATCCATTGTTCTGTTCCATGTGTCCATGTGTACTCAATGTTTAGAACCCACTTACAAGTAAGAACATGCAGGTTTTAGATTTCTGATCCTGCATTAGTTTGCTAAGAATCATCACCTCCAGATGCATTCATGTTTCTGCAAAAACATGATCTCATTCTTCTTAGGGCTGTCCATTCTGTACAGGCACTATATTTTCTTTATTCAATCTAACAGTGATGGGCATTTAGGTTGATTCCATGTCTTTGCTATTGTGACTATACTGTGATGAACGTGTCAATACATGTGTAGTTTGACAGTAGGGCTTGTTTTCCTTTGTATATATATCCAATTATGGGATAGCTGGATCAAATGGAATGGTCATTCTAAGTTCTTTGAGAAATTACCAAGCTGCTTTCTATGGCAGCTGAACTAATTTACAGCCACAGCAGGGTACAAGTGAGAGGTAAAGCCAGCTGGACTTTCTGGGTCAGTGGGTACTTGGAGAATTTTTCTATCCTATGAGAAGATTGCATAATACACCAATCAGTGCTCTGTAAAAACAGACCAATCAGTGCTCTATAGTTAGCAAGAGGACTGTACAATGCACCAATCAGCCTTCTGTAAAACACATCAATCAGCACTCTTTAAAATGCACCAATCAGCACTCTGTAAAATGCACCTCCCAGTGATTCTGATAGGACAGAAATGGAACATAGGAAGGGACAAATATGGGGGTAAAAGTTGGCCAGGCCAGCCAGCAACTTCAACCCACTGGGTCCTGTTCCATGTTGTAGTAGCGTTGTTCTTTCGCTTTTCACAATAGATTTTGCTACCACTCACTCTTTGGGTCCCTGCCATCTTTAAGATGTGTAACACTCACTGCAAAGGTTCATGGCTTCATTCTTCAATTCAGCAAGACCACAAACACACCAGCAAGAGCTAACGCTGAATACACAAGCATTCTCTTTTCTCCTTAACCTCACCAACATCTGTTATTTTTTAACTTTTTAAATAGTCATTCAAGAAGCACTATTTTAGGTAACTGATTTTATTTGGACAAAAAAAAATCTCTTTAGTTGGGACAAAATTAAGGCTTTATCTGTTTGCAACATTGTAGCTCATCTATTCATCTATATTCATCTATATCTATTTATATTAATATCTACATAGCTATAAATTCACATAGAAATTTATTTTAAATATAAATCACAACAAAATATTAATTTAATTAATATTTCTGTATTTATTTCTTTAGTTATTTACCATTTATTTAAAAAATTATTGTTTATTTCAATATTTATTAATGTAAATTCATATGTGTGTTTTTAAGCTTTTTTTTTTTTTTTTTTTTTTTTTTTTTTGAGACGGAGTCTGGCTCTGTCGCCCAGGCTAGAGTGCAGTGGCCGGATCTCAGCTCACTGCAAGCTCCCCTCCCGGGTTCACACCATTCTCCTGCCTCAGCCTCCCGAGTAGCTGGGACTACAGGCGCCCGCCACCTCGCCCGGCTAGTTTTTTTTGGTTTTTTTTTTTTTTTTTTTTTTTGTATTTTTTAGTAGAGACTGGGTTTCACCGTGTTAGCCAAGATGGTCTCAATCTCTTGATCTCGTGATCCGCCCATCTCGGCCTCCCAAAGTGCTGGGATTACAGGCTTGAGCCACCGCGCCCGGCCTTAAGCATTTTTTAAAACTTTTTGAAGACTTTTATTGTAATTCCCAAAACATCAATGACAGAATGGTAAGTCTAAAAACTCATTTTAAATACACACATCTCTCAAAATAATATAAACTTTTTTTTCCTTTCAAAACCACCGTTGTGGGCATTCTACTAATCGGTCCTAGTTATCTATTGAATGAAAGGGCCACCTATAATTTTTTCTTCACCTAATGCTGAGCTGTTCAGCCACTGAAGGGATCCCCTTCCCTTCTAAGGGGGTCTGGCCATTATTGCCCTGCTTAGCTGCATTCATTCTTCACACATCATTGGGAAAATACATCCGCTGCTGCGATCGCCAAATCCCGTCATGAGTCTGCATCCACCTGGCTAACTCCCTACAACAAAGCATAGTCAATAGTGAATAGTGCTGACTCCAAGAAACCCTGCTGTCCGGAAACTCTAGGTGTCCTTGCACTGTGGCAACTGCTGAGAGTTCTACTTAGGTTTGGTAATTTTTAACTTTCGTGTGCATATCTTACATAAATCTCCATCATCTGAAATAATATGTCTGAATCCCCATACCCTTGATCTAATATTGCCAAACTACATCATTTACAAATACCATTTTCTAGGAGGTTTGGGCCCATCAATGACAATGACTAACATACCTGGGGTGAAAGCTTGATGTCATGAATCTTGAAGAATTTTCTGCAAACATGTAATTCGGACTTGTCATAAAACAGCAGGATATCCTGTCCTTATTTATTATTTTTAGTTCTGTACTGGAACAGGTAATGATCAAAACACCATTCAACAAAAGTGAAAATAAAAATTGTAAAGAAATTGAACGAGATGATTATAATTGATAAGTAATGACTGAGACTGACAGAAAGCACATATTACCAAAGTTAAAAAAATAATAATAAATAAAAAGGAGAACTACAGATCATTGACACTGAAAGAAAAATAAGGAAATAGTACAAACAACCAAATTTATGACTATATGTGACTACACATGTGTTGACTTAGAGGAAATGGAAACATTCTTAGAAAAGCATAACATTGTGAAATCAACACAAGAAGCAATAGAAAATTTGTGCACTATATTCAGTAAAAAAAGAAAAAAGTAATTAAATATTGGTTTAAATACTAATTTGGGCTTCAAAAATTTAATATCAGTTTCAACACTTCGCATAAATGAAACTTCAGATCCTGATTGTTTTCCTAGTAAATGCCGTCCTATGGTCCAAACTTTCCTGAGGGTGTTGGCATGACCAAACTTCCAAATGGATTTATGGCATCCAAGAAAACAACAGGTAGATTCCATGTGGTCAAAATTGTTGGCTGTTGTATTTGAGCAGTCTCAGAACATTTGTGCATGGAACATCTAGTGACAAGATGATAGATGATTGCATATTCCCACAGATTAATCTAAGGGAAAAGAAGATTTATGAGGCATTTTGGTGTAGAACAAAAGTCAACCCAGGAGGACCTGCATGGCAATACAGTAACCCAGGACGACCTGCACAGCAAACAGTGAAACTTTGTCTCTTAAAAAAAAAGAAGAAGAAACATACAAAACCAAAAACAAAACCCCTGGTACTCCAAAAGAGGGAAGGTCGAAGAAGGTTAAGTTTTGAAAATTTATCTATGAGGTACAATGTTCATTATTTGGGTGAAGGGTTCACTAGAAGCCCAAATGGCAGCATTAGGCCATATACCTATGTAACGAACCTGTACATGTACCCCCTAAATCTAACGTAAAAATAATTTTGTTTCAAAAATATGCCTGCATCTACATCTGGAGATATCAGTAATTACCTTTAATGACACACTTTACGTGTCAATTTGACTGGGTCATGGAATGCCAAGATCCCTGATTTTATATATATATATATATTTTTTAGTATGCCTGTAGTGGTATTTCTGGAGGAGAATAGGATTTGAATCCATATACTAAAGCAGATGAACTTTCAACAATGTGGGCAGGCATCATTCAATCCTCTGAAAGCCAGAAGAGATTAAAAAAGGGTGAAGGAAGGTTGACTTTCCCTCCTTCTTCCTCACTGATGAGATGGGACATCAATCTTCTGTCCTTGGTGCTCCTGTTTCTCAGGTCTTCTGACTTGGACTGGAATCTACACCATTAGCTCTCCAGTCTTCAGACTTTCTTCAATGACACCACTAGATTTCCTGGGTCTCCAGCCTGTAGACAAAACAATGTGGGACTTCTCAGCCTCCAAAATTCCATGAGCCAATACTTAAACTAAATCTCTTTCTAGTTATCTACCATTCTACTGTTCTGCCATTATGTCATTCTCTCTATTGTTCTAGCCATCCAGTTTTATTCACCTGCCCATCTACCTCCCTACCCCTGCATCCTATTGAAGCAACCAGGTCCCTTTTCCCGCAGAATTATATCCCCTTCTGAGTATCTGATTATTTATCTGTACTGTTGTTTAATTTGGCTGTTGACTTTCAAATTTCTATCATCTCTTTAGAAATGGTAACCGTTAAATGCATAAAGGGTCTTATATTTCAAAGAGAATGGCGAACATTTGCGAATTCTGCATAACGTATGAGGAAGGAGTTCGGGCATGAGACTTGTGATCTGCAAATGCTTCTGAGGATGTTTCTTATTGTCATCATTTGATTATTCAAGGTCTCTGTATTGTCCTCTAATTATATGAAGACTTACTGGCTACAAATATAATGAAGACCAATGCCACCTATGTATTGTCCCCATAACTTCTTCTTTCATTAAATTACTGAAATTTATTTATCAGTCAATTTGCCTTATATAGGCTTTTATAATTATAAGGAGCCTTGAAGGGTAAATAGGGTGGTGTCCAAATCACATTAGCTGGTCATTAAGGGAAATATTAATATAAACACAATTTTTTCTTCACAATCCATATCAGATTAATTGACCATTCCCCTCAGCTTTATCATGCACTAAGGTCTCTGTATAGCAGAACAATGAAGAAAAGAAACAGAATTGCTACATTAGAGATTATGCTTCAGATTTCTAAAAAAGTCATTTGTAGTTTTACATTATTGCATGAGGAAAGTAATGGCTTAAGTAGGATAAATTAGTTACCACGTTTGTAACTCTTTTAGAACTAAATCTTTTTTTCATAAGAACACTATGCCTTATAATTGATTTACTGAGTTATAGTGAGATATTACTCACATGCCCTAAAGTTTCCTCTTGTAATGTGTCCGATTCAGTGGATCTTTGTATGTTCACAGAGTTGTCTAACAATCACCTCTAATGCCAGAACATTTTTATCACCCCAGAAGG
Organism: Papio anubis; assembly: GCF_008728515.1. NCBI lineage: Eukaryota > Metazoa > Chordata > Mammalia > Primates > Cercopithecidae > Papio > Papio anubis. The sequence continues at coordinate 5,083,452 of NC_044997.1, forward strand.
GAAATCTCAAATTTGTTAAACACTCATTTCCCATTACATGTCTCCCCAGTCCGTGGCAACCACTAATCTATATTCTGTCTATAGATTTGCTTAGTCTTGGCATCTTATATAAATGGAATCATATAACAAATGTCTTTGCCTATCTGGTTTCTTTCATTGAGCATTGTATTTTCAATGGATACCAGTGTTGTAGTCTGTGTTAGCATTCTATTTCTTTTTACGACCAAATATTACTCCTTTGTGTGGATTGACCACTCCTTTGGATAGATAAACATGAATGTTTATCTATGCATTCGCTGATGGGCATGTGTGTGGTTTCCATTTTGTGCTGCTATGCACATTTTTATACCAGTTATTGTGTGATTCAATATATTCATTTATTTTGGGTATATACATAAAAATGGAATAGATGGGGTCAAAGGGTCACTCTATATTTATCATTTTGAGGAACCACTGCCAGACTTTTTCCCAAAATGGCTGTGTCTTTTTATAGTAGTGTGGAAAAGGCTCATCAGTAGTGCAGGAAGTTTCCATCGGTAGTGTAGGAAGATTTCTTTAGTTGTGTAGGAAAGTTCAATCAGTAATGTAGGAAGGTTCCATAAGTATTGTAGGAAGGCTTCTGTAATAGTATGAAGGTTCCATCAGTAGTGTGGGAAGATTCTATCAGTAGTGTAGGAAAGTTCCATCAATAGTGTAGAAAGGTTCCCGTAGTGTGGGAAGATTCCATCAGTAGGGTGGGAAGGTTTTATCAGTAGTGTGGGAAAGTTCCATCAGCATTATAGGAAGATTCCTAACAGTAGTATAGGAAGTTCCCATCAGTAGTGTGGGAAAGTTTCATCAGTAACGTGGGAAGCTACTGTCAGTAATGTGAGAAAGTTCCATCAGTAGTGTAGGAAGGCTCCCAATAGTAGTATAGGAAGGTTCCTGTAGTAGTGTGGGAAGGTTCCCTCAATAGTATAGGAAGTTCCATCGGTTGCATGAAAAGGTACTATGAGTAGTGTAGGAAGTTTCTATAAGCAATGCGGAAAGGTTCCCATCAGTAGTGTAGAAAGTTTTTTTGTTCATTTTTTTTTTTTTCCTGTAGCCTTTCCAACACTCGTTATTATCTCTCTTTTTCATTTCTAATTTTTGCTACATCACACACATTGGATGTGCTACATTGACCCCATAAAAAGGCTAATTTCAAAATCCAAAATGGAGGTCCTACTTTTAATAACAAAAGATTATTTCTGCTCAACTTTAGTAATCATCAAGGAAAAACAAATTAAAAGCACAATGAAATTTTATCTCATCCCATTCAGAATAGCTATTATTAAAGAGACCAAATATATATTATATATATATGTTGATGAGCATATAGAGGAAAAGGAATGTTTAGGTACTGTTGTTTGAGATACTGTTAGTTAGTACAACCTCTATGGAAATAAATGTGAAGATTTCTCAAATAACTAAAATTAGAACTACATTTAATTCAGCAATTTCACTACTTGATAAGTACTCAAGGGAAAATAAATCATTATAGCAAAAAGATACAGTCGTGTGCTTTTGGCAATTTTATTCACAATATCAAAGATAGGGAATCAACCTAAGTGTCCATAAATAGTAGGCTGGAAAAAGAATATACAGCACATATACATCACTAAATACTATTAGCCATGAAAAATATGAAACTATGTCTTTTGCAGCACATGGATGAAACTGGAGGTAACTATCTTTACTGAAACGAACCAGGCACAGAAAGTCAAATACCACATAATCTCACTCACAAATGGGTGCTAAATAATGTGTACACATGGACATAGAGAGTAGAATAATACATAACAGGATGCAAATGGGTGAGTGGGTGCATGGGAGGAGTGAATGATGAGACATTAGTTAATGGGTAACAATGTAGGTTGATTAGATGATACAAACTCTTAAAGTCTTGTTTTTACCACTATGCAATCTATGCATGTAACATATGTCACATGTACCTCATAAATTGGGAAAAAAATATTTTTTCATTGACAAAGAATGAACAACAAGAGGTGTTTCTTTCTAAATTAGATCCTTTCTATACTTGTTTAAATACTGCTTGATACGCATAATTCTTAACAATGATCACCTTAGATGCAAGCTAGACTCAAAATTCAATATGCAATACTTTGGGTATACTGATTTACAGAAAATAAAACAATTCCGGCATAACTAATCTTTTGCAGATGAGAAGATCCATCCAGCAGGGTCTCTGGTATCCCAGCATCTCTTAGCTAATTCCATTTCAACAACATTCACAGAGGGCTTCATTCTTGTCTCAAATACCTGCTAGAGTTTCCCTATAAGGAGGGCCAGCCCTCTCCTGTGGTTATGACTTCGATCACTCTCCAAAATCTCAGCATTTTCTATCATAAAGTTAGCCCCACTTCAATGATGAAATATCTCTCCTCTTTCTCAGTTTGTACCACCACATCTTCCATTACTTAAATTGGCGTATCATTTCCTTCTGATTGGTCTTATGCTATTGTAGGAACCTGCTAATTGAGTATTTTTCTTTACCCAGAAAGCTGAAGAAGTGAATCACCTCCAGGTTAGGTTAAAGTATACTTAAACTGCAACACTCAGAAGATCAAACGTAGACTTGCCTTCCCACAGGAAACCAAATCGTGCATGAGATGGAAGCCAGGGACCTTTAATGTCTGTTAACCCAGACATATGTGGGTGCCTTATTGAGTGACAGGCTTCCTCATATATGCAAACAGCCCTGTTTCTGCTTAACTCAAAAGTCCACTCCTTCTTATTCAGTGTCATTATACAGACTACTATTTACAGACTGCTCTCTGGGTCAGGCATCTATCTGCCCACTAAGGAATGAATGAGAATAAAGTCTTTCCTCTCCAACTGTTTTGGTTTTAAAGTGGAAATCCAGTGGAATAAAGGCGAGATGCTCTGCAGTTTTTCTTGCACAACGCACCTGTCTATGATACAGTGAGCACAAATGCAATTGAATTTACAGTGACACTCCTAACTCAGACTAGGGTCACAGATGTCCTTCTGGGGAGATGGGAAGGCTAAGAGAGCCTATGAGTACCAGTAGTTCACCTGGGGGAAGAAGTTCACACGTGACATCCAAGCAAAATACAGATTGTTGAGAGGAGGGGAAAATCTTGCTGTAGGAAGCAGCATTCAATCCTCAAAAGATGGTAACAAGTTAAGTTCATTGGAGCACAATGGACTCCCTACTTTCATACCTGCTCTTTTGTAACTTGTTTTCTGTACAGCAGACAGATTACTAGTCATGATCTGCTGGGCCAAAAACTCTCTTCAGTCTACATATCTCAGGCTGGCTGTGTCTGTCCCTTGGGAGAGACCTTCCCTAAACTCCAATGCCAGGGTACCTAAATTGAACATCTTACACCCTGCTTTCTCAGCACCTTCTTTTTCTGCCTTTTTACTCTGATCATGATTGTAATTACATATTTATTGATGTTTGCTTGACGGTTTCCCCACATTGAGTCCCATGAAGGCAGGCACCCTACCTCTTTTGTTTCTTTACAGCAGGGGTCCCCAGTCCCCAGGCCAGAGACCCGTATCAGTCCATTGCCTGTTAGCTTCACAGCAGGAGGTAAGCAGCAGGGGAGCAAGTGAAATTTTATCTATATTTAGAGCTGCTCTCCATCACTCACAGTGCATTACTGCCTGAGCTCCACATCCTGCACATCAGCAGCAGCATTGGATTCTCATAGGAGGGTGAACCCTCTTGTGAACTGCACAAGTGAGGGATCTAGGCTGCATGCTTCTTATGAGAATCAAATGATGTCTCCCATCACCCCCAGGTAGGACTGTCTAGTTGCAGGAAAACAAGCTTATGGATCCCACAAATTCTGCATTATAATGAGTTATATAATTATTTCATTGCCTATTACAGTGAAATAATAAAAGAAATAAAGTGCACAATAAATGTAATACCATTGAATCATTCCAAACCACCCACCCCCTACCTCCATCGCAATATGGTTCCTAGGAAAAGTGTCTTCCATGATACCCATCCCTGTTGCCAAAAACATTTGGGGCCGTTTCTCCAGAGTATTTTCAGTTTCTGAGACCATGATTAGCTTATAGTAAACTCTGAAATATTTGAATGTATAAATAGAAGTAGAGGGTGTAACTAGGGCATGAGAGATCACCTTCAACTTTAACTTAACCAGTGTCTTCTATCTCTTTTGTTCATGCTGGTTGCTATGGTTTGAGACTTTGTGTCTCCTTCAAAATTCATTTGTGAAAACCTAATCCTTAATATGATGGTATTAAAAGTTGGGGTCTATAAGAGGTAACTAAATCATGAGCATAAAGTTGTCATGAATGCAAGGGATGAAGTCTTTTATACAAGGCTCAAGTTTGAAGGTAAAAGTCTCTCTTTACCCTTTAACTTTCTGCTACATGAGGAGACAGCATTTCTCCCCAATAGAAAATGCAGCATTCAAGTTGCCGTGTTGGAATCAGAATCACAAACCTACTGGATCCTCAATCTTGGACTTCCCAGCCTACAGAACTGTGAGCCAGTACATTTCTGCTTGTAAATTTTTCAGTTTGTGGTATTCTGTTCCAGTAGCACTAATAAACTAAGACACTGGTTTGTTTCTTTGGGAATGACTTAGTTATCTCTCCAAACCTATTTCCTTATCTGATGACTTAGCTCACATCACCTGTTTTGTGGGCTCTCTTCAGATTCCATTAGCTGAGGGGTGTGCAGAAAAGTGTGCACACAGCAAGCCTCAGACAGTTGTCTTTATTTATATATATATATATATTTACTTGGAAACGGAGTCTTGCTCTGTCGCCCAGGTTGGAGTGCTTTGGTGCAATCTCGGCTTACTACAAGCTCTGGTTCCCGGATTCACATCATTCTTCTGCCTCAGCCTCCCAAGAAGCTGGGACTACAGGCACCCACCACCATGCCCGGCTAATTGTTGTTGTTGTTGTTGTTGTTTTGTATTTTTTAGTTATCTTTAGACGGTCCTGCTTGGAAGGTCAGTCCTTGGCTGGTGACTGAGAACACAGCTTCTAAAACATTCCTACACTAATGGGAAGTGTTTCCTAGATTAATTTCTTAAGGTTGTAATGCACATCACTTCAAACTGTGTGACTTGAAACAACATATTTATTATCTTACCATTTTTGAGACAGAAGTCTGAAATCAAATTGTCGGTAGGACTCCACTCTTGCTGAAGTTTTTAGGGAAGGGTCTATGCTTACTTCTTTCAACTCTTGATGGTTGCTGACTGTCCTGGGCATTCTTTAGTTTATGGGAGCATCACTCCAATCCCTACCTCCATTGCCATATGGACTTGTCAGCTAATTACATCTGTGAAGACACTGTTTTGAAATCAGGCCATATTCTGAGATTTTAGATGGACATCAGTTTTGGAGGAACACTGTTCAATCCAGTACATTCCCTAAGTGATAATTTTTTTCTGTTTATTTGTTTTTATTTATGTTGTGGCTAGATGGTACAAGAAATACAATTTATGGTGCAAATCTGCTTTTCTTCTGTGAGTCTGGCATTTCTGAAGGTGGTAAGCAGAGGGTGCCTATGTGACTAGTTCATAATAAAATCTTTGGTTGTGGAGTCCCTGATGAATAGAAACCCTCTTTGTGCAAGACTGTTTTTGTTACTGTTACTCCTAGGAAGCCTATACTTGGATTTCTTCAAACAATGCCGGTATTTTTTCTCTTAAGGATGCAGCTGAGTATGACTACTGTGTTACTGTAATGAGTCTTAGCTCTGAATACTTCTTACAAATTGTTGAGCATGGGTTGGTCTTGGGCACACCCCAAACAAATAGAATACAATTTTCTACAAATTGAATACAGTTTTCTAAAAACTGAATACAACTTTGGGTTTTCACAACAGCCTGTGTTGTGAAACAAGTTGCAAAGAATGTTTGCATGCACTCTTCTGCTTCAAGTGATTTTTGTGTTTGCTTTTTCCCCTCAAAGAAATATAAAATGTTGTAACGTCTTCATAGGCAGGAAGTATTTCTCTCTCATTTTGTTATTTTTCATTTTATTTTTTAATTGATGTAATAATCGAACATATTTATGGGATACATATTGGTGTTGCAATACATATAATGTAAAGTGATCAGATTGGGGCAATTTAGCATATCCATCAACTTGAATATTTATCATTTCTTGGTGTTGGGTACATTCGATATTCTCCTTCTACCTATATAGAAGTATACAACATTGTTAACTGTAGACAACCTACAGTGGTATAGACAACCAGAATGAATTCCTCCTATCTGGCAACAATATTGCAAACCTTAGTCTCTCCATCTCCCCCTTCCAACCACCCTTCCCAGGCTGTAGTATCCTCTTGTCTAGTTTTTACTTCTATGAGATCAACTTTTAACTTTTATATTAAGTTCAGGGGTACAAATGGAGGTGATGTGGTTAGGCTTTGTGTCTCTACCATAACTTCATCTTGAATTATAATTTCCATAATTCCCAGGTGTCAAGGGAGAGACCAGATAGACGTGATTTGATCATGTGAGTGGTATCCCCCATGCTGTTCTCATGATATGAGTGAGGTCCTTCAAGTTCTGATGGCTTCGTAAGAGGCTTTTCACCTCTCACTCCTCACACTCTTTCATCTGCCACCAGGTAAGACATTCTTATTCCCCTTCTGCCGTGATTGTAACTTTTCTGATGCCTCCCCAGCAATGCAGAACTGTTAGTCAATTAAACATGTTTGTTTATAAATTACGTAGTCTCAGGTTGTGTCTCAGGTTGTAAATTTATAGCAGTGTGAAGGCAGATTAATACAGAATATTTATTACATAGGTAAAATTGTGGCACAGGGATTTGTTATATGATATTTTATCACCTAAGTATTAAACCTAGCACTCAATTTATGTCTTTTCTTCTCTTCCTCCTCCAATCCTCCACCCTCTGTGAGCTCCAGTGTCTGTTGTTTTCTTCTTTGGGTTAGTGTGTTCTCATCATTTAGTTTTCACATTTTTTTTCTTTTCTTTTTCTTTTTCTTCTTTGCAATGGAACCTCGCTTTGTCACCCAGGCTAGTATGCAGTGGTTTGACATTGGCTGACCGCAACCTCCAACTCCCGAGTCAAAGAGATTCTCCTGACTCAGTCTCCTGAGTAACACTGATTACAAGCATTTATCACCACACCAGCTAATTTTTGTATTTTTAGTAGAGACGGGGTTTCACCATGTTGGGCAGGCTAGTCTGAAACTCCTGACCTCAAGATCCATCTGCCTTGGCCTCTAAAGTGTTGTGATTACAGGCATTAGCCACCACACCTGACCTATTTCCTACTTGTAACTGAGGACATGTGTTATTTTGTTTGTTTGGTTTTCATTTCTACAGAAGTTTGATAAAGACAGTGGCCTCCAGATGCATCCATATTCCTGAAAAGGAGATGATCTCTTTCTTTTTTGTGGCTGTGTAGTATTCCATTGTCTCATTCAGCTTTGTTTTTTTGCTTCCTAGTACAGGATACAATTCTTGGCTTATGATAGGTCCTCCATGAATGTATACCAAACAAATGTGTAATTAAGAGATTGGTAATGATTCAGCAGTTTTCTGTCATCAATGTTTAATAACTATTATTATTACTATTGTATATATTTAGCGGGTACGAGTACAGGTTTCTTACGTGTATATATTGCAGTGGTGAACTCTGCACTGTTGTACCCAATAGGTAATGTTTCAATCATTACTCCCCTTCCACTTTTCCCATTTTTGTATTCTCCAATTCTATATTATTCCACTCTTTATGTCCGTGTGTACTGTTTATCTCTACATGTAAGTGAAAATATGTGATATTTGGCTTTCTGTTTCTGAATTATTTTACCTAGAGTAATGGCCTGTAGTTTCATCTATGTTGCAAAAGAGATTATTTCTTTCTTTTATATTTCATTCTGAGTACTTTTCCACAGTGTACATGTACCACATTATCTTTATCCAGCCCTCTGTTGATGGGCACTTACATTGATTTCATTTCTTTGCTATTGTGAATAGTACTGCAGTAAACACGTACGTGTGTTTGTCTTTTTGATTTAATGATTTATTTTTCTTTGAATGCATACCAGAAGTTCACCACTTTGACTACTGAAGGCAGAGTGTCTAAGGACATATCATTAATCTATTGTAATAAATCAGAAGAGCCTGGGTCCTATATAATTGCAACTTCAAAGTTAGTGTGTCTGGAATTGGTTGGTTCTTGGTCTTGCTGACTTCAAGAATGAAGCTGCTGACCCTCGCAGTGAGTGTTACAGTTCTAAAGATGGTGTGTCTGGAGTTTGTTCCTTCAGATATTCAGATCTGTCCAGAGTTTCTTCCTTCTAATGGGATCGTGGTCTCGCTGACTTCAGGAGTGAAACAGCAGACCTTCGGGTGAGTGTTACAGCTCTTAACAATGGCATGTCTGGAGTTGTTCCTTCCTTCCAGTGGGTTCGTGCTCTTGCTGGCCTCAGGAGTGAAGCTTCAGACCTTGGCAGTGAGTGTTACAGTTCATAAAGGTGGCACATCCAGAGTTGTTTGTTCCTCTCATCCAGAGTTGTTCATCCCTCCTGGTGGGATCATGGCTTCAGGATTGAAACTGCAGACCTTTGCAGTGAGTGCAACAACTCATAAAGGTAGCATGAACCCAAAGAGTGAAGAGCAGCAAGATTTATTGCAAAGTGTGAAATAACAGAGCAAAAGAGCAAAGCTTTCACAGTGCGAAAGGGGACCCCAGTGGGTTGCCACTGCTGGCTCTGATGGCCTGCTTTTATGGGCTTATATGGCCCCAACAACATTCTGCTAATTGGTCCATTTTAAAAAGAGCTGATTGGTCCACTTTACAGAGAGCTGATTGTTCCATTTTGACAGAGGGCTGATTGGTGCTTTTACAAACGTTTAGCTAGACACAGAGTGCTGATTGGTGGGTTTACAATCCTTTAGCTAGACAGAAAAGTTCTCCAAGTTCCCACCCAATTAGTTAAACACAGAGTGCTGATTGGTGCATTTACAAACCTTCAGTTAGACACAGAGCACTGATGTGTGCATTTACAAACCTTTAGCTAGACAGAGAACGCTGATTGGTGTGGTTACAATCCTTTAGCTAGACAGAGAGTGCTGAATGGTGTGTTTACAATCCTTTAGCTAGATAGAAAAGTTCTCTAAGTCCCCACCTGTCCCAGAAACCTAGGCAGCTTCACCTCTCACTGGCACTGGCTGTGGGACTTTGTGGTATCTAGCCGGGGCACTCTGGCAGCCCAGATGGAGCTCCTCCCAGACAATCAAGAAGAAAAGACGGGAAGTGAGAAAGAGACAGAGACCTGCTATCATGGCCAACACTCTTGCGAAGAGAGAATTTCAGTCCACCTATGAGATTCAGCCTCTGATCATGACCAGCAGACACCAGCCAGCCATGCTGAGTGTGACACTTGCAGAGCCTGCACTCACCTGGAACCCTTGCTGACCCGGAAGCACCTGCAGCCTTGGCTTCCGCCTACGCCTATCTCTTCACACTTCATTGCAGGCAGAGGGACCTGTCTCCAGCCTCAGCCATCCCCGGAGAGAGGCCCTCATTGCACAGTGGCGAACTGAAGGGCTCGTCAAGCATGGCCAGAGTGGATGCGGTGACCAAGGAAGCGCCAAGAGTGAGCAAGGCCTGCTAGCACATTGCCACTTTTCAATCCCCCCTCTAAACAGGACACCCCAAATGCTGTTGGAAATTTGGCCAGTGAGAGCTCTAGTTACTTCCTGATGGATAGGGGCAAAGAAGAGGCCCTGCAATTGTAGTGTCTTCCAGAGGGGATCTCTATAGGGCAATGGAAGGGCCAGTGGGTCAGTCCAGGGGTCCTCGGTAGAAGTTGTTAGTTGAGCTCATTTGAGGTTCCTTTTGTAAGACCATTTGTAGCTTGATGGCCTCGATTCTAGAGGAAACAAATTTGACAAGAAGATTAAAAATACAAGGCCTGAAGGTAAGTAATAGCAAGATGGCTGCCACGGGACTTAGAAAGGGGAGAAATCATGTTGCCCAAATCCAGAGGTTGGTATAAGAGTCTGATTTCAGAAGTCTTTTCCTGTAAGCACCAGGTGGCAACTCATGCTATCCTTGACTGATTAGTATAAAAACAACACTCTTACCCTAAGAAGGTGCAGAGCTCTCATTTCTCAGCAGTGAGGAGGTCTAGGCCTTGGCGGTTTTGGAGTGTCTCTGCTGCCAAAGAGTATACTTGGGATTTTTTTTTTTTTTTTTTTTTTTTTTTGAGACAGACTCCGGCTCTGTCGCCCAGGCTGAAGTGCAGTGGCACCATCTTGGTTCACTGCAAGCTCTGCCTCCCAGGTTCAAGCCATTGTCCTGCGTCAGCCTCCTGAATAACGAGGACTATAGGCACCCACCACCGCACCCAGCTAATTTTTTGTATTTTTAGTAGAGACAGGGTTTCACCGTGGTCTGGATCTCCTCATCTCGTGATCCGCCCACCTCCGCCTCCCAAAGTGCTGGGATTACACGCATGAGTCACCACCCCTGGCTAGAAGTCTCATCTCTATTAAAAGTTGCTGGGCTGAGTGCAATCACTCATGCCTATAATCATGGCAGTTTGAGAGGCCAAGTTGGGAGGACGACTTGAGTCCAGGAGTTTGAGACTAGCCTAGGTAACATAGTGTGACCCTGTCTATGAGAAAAAATACAAAAATTAGCTGGGCATGGTGGTATGCACCTGTAGTACCAGCTACCCAGGAGGCTCAGGTGGGAGGATCATCCGATCCCAGGGAGGTGGAGGCTGCAGTGAGGCCTATCACACCACTGCACTCCAGCCTGAGTCATAGAGCAAGTCTGTCTCAAAAAAAAAAAAAAAAAAAAAAAATTCCCTCCTCTTTCTCTCACCCACTCAAGTTCCTGAAAACCATGAGTCTACTTTTTGACTCCATGAATTTGCCTCATCTAGACATTTCTTTAAATAGAATCATATATCATGTGTTCTTCTTTCACTCAGCATAACTTCCTCAAAGTTTATCTACATATTAGTAAGTGTAAGTACTCCAATTTTTGTTTTTTGTTTTTTTTTAGAATGACTGACTGGGTTTTCAAGTAGTGAATGCAGGGGTGTAACATTGGATGAAAGGTTACCAGCAAGGAAGGCAAAGACAGTTATTTTCTTGATCCAATTATGTTTATTCTCTAATTAATAGTGGAAACATAAACATTTCAGATTACAAATTTGTCCTCAGAGTAAGGTATGGAAACATCCCATAACTTTAGTAATGTCATGTTTTCTAGTAGTTTAGTTATGTGTTATTTTCTAATTAATGCTTACTGCAATTTTGATGTCCTCTTACATCCAATATTTCCACCGGACAGAATTTCTTATTAGTCATACTTGTTTGTCTCATATATTTTTTTATCTCGATGTCACTATGAATTGATGAATCAACTATCAATTAGTGATAAAACGCCACCAGGATCATATTAGCTTTTATAAACTGATTAAGATTTTCTTTATAAATTTATTGAGATTTTATTAAGGCACAATGTCTCATGCCTGTAATTACAGCACTTTAGTAGACTGATGCAGGTGGATCACAAGGTCAGGATTTTGAGACCAGCCTGGCCAATACGGTGAAATTCCACTGCTACTAAAAATGCAAAAATTAACTGGGCATGGTGGCATGTGCCTGTAGTCTCAGTTGCTCAGGAAGCTGAGGCAGGAGATTCACTTGAATCCAGGAGGTTGAGGTGCAGTGAGCCGAGATTGTGCCACTGCACTCCAGCCTGGGTGACAGAGCAAGATTCTGTCTCAAAAAAAAAAAAAAACCTTTTGGGTGTGATATATTAACAGTACTTGGGAGCATTCTATGGTCAAATGAAAAAAGGACATGGAATCTGTTTAAAAAGATATGTTCTGATCCTTAGGGTTGATCTCTTCCACAAGACTGTACTTTGTGTAGTGCAAAATATTTCTCAAAGAATTTTAAAAAGAACTACCATTTGATCCAGCAATCCCATTGTTGGGTACATATCCAAAGGAATGGAAATAATTCCTTGTTTTTTGTTTTGTTTTTTTTGGTTTTTTTTTGTTTTTTTTGTTTTTTTTTTTTTTGGACCCCGAGTCTCTCTCTATCCTCCAGGTTGGAGTGCAGTGGCATGATCTTGGCTCCCTGCAACCTCCACTGCCCAGTTTCAAATGATTCTCCTGCCTCAGTTTCCCAAGTACCTAGAATTACAGGCTCCTGCCACCATGCTTGGTGAATTTTTATATTTTTAGTAGAGATGGGGTTTCACCATGTTGGGCTGACTGGTCTTGAACACCTGACCTCAAATGATCCACCCACCTCTGCCTACCAAACTGCTGGGATTACAGGCACGAACCATCGCACCAGGCCAGGAATAGAAATCATTCTATCATAAAGGCCCACACATGCATATCTTTATCTCAGCACTATTCACAATAGCCAAGATGTGGAGTCAACCTTCATGCCCATTAGTGGTAGGCTGAATAAAGAAATGTTGTACATAGACACTGTGGAATACTATGCAACCATAAAATAGAACAAGATCATAACCTTTGCAGCAACATGGATGGAGCTGGAGGCCATTATCCTAAGTGAACTAACACAGGAACAGAAAACCAAATACCGCATTTTCTCACTGGGAAGTAGGAGCTACACACTGAGAACACATGAACAGAAAGAGGGGAATAATAACAGCAGGGCCTACTTGAGGGTGGAGGGTGGCATTAAGGTGAAGATTAAAAAAAAAAAAACAAACAAACAAAAAAACACTACCTTTCAGATACTATGCTCCTGGGTGATGAAATAATTTGTACACCAACGTAAAATAAAAGCTTTTATTAAAACAAAACAAAACTAAACAAAACAGACAAACAAACAAACAAAAAAAAACCCAGCTGTAGGCAGGTAATCTCTTAGACCTCTGCAAGTGAGTTTCTTAGACTTGAGATGCATTCATTTACATTTTGTTAATGATTGTTTCACAGAGGTAATTTCTTATTCATTATGGGTCTGCAATGTGGAGCCTTATGTTAGCGAAAGCATTATGTATATCAATATTGTCAAAGTCCAAGTTTCATTGTGAGGAGTAGATTCCTAGCATCTACATAGCCTTCATCAGTATGTATTAGCTGATGGTGGCACTGTCTACATTACAGATATAGAAGTGGAGAGCCTCTTCCCAGTGGCATGGGTCCTGGCAAACTCACAAGTCATCTTATTTCCACTGTGCTTATGGAGTTCCCCTCAACAACGCCCTGTGATAGACAGCCCGGAAAATCTGAGCTATGTTCCTGTTGTGAACGTAGTTGATCATTCTCTACCCCTGAGTACTTGAGCTCCGAGTTCCTGACAGTCCATTAGTCAACATTTGCCAAGCCCTCATGGTGCAAGAAAAAAAAAAAAAAAAAATGTGTTGCATACACAGGAAAAAGGTCAATGAAAGAGGAAGATGTGGTACATGCTCTTTAGTAATTTCATTTGATTACATTTATTTTCCACTATTAAAAGAAAAGCCTATGGCTGGAATAAAATTGTGAAGAATACTGAGAACCACCAACAATATGACATTAAATTGGCCTAGATTTCAATTTTCTTGTTTGTAAAAATGGGGACTAGATGAGCATATCTGTTTAAAGACTTCTTTTCTTATTATTTGTTTGTTTGTTTGTTTGTTTATTTATTTGACATATGATCTCACTCTGTCACCCAGGCTGGAATGCAGTGGTGCATTCAAAGCCCACTGCAGCCTCTATACCTTAGCTAAAGTGATACTCCCCCTCGAGTCTCCCAAGTTGCTGGAAGTACAGATGGGCCCACCATCACATCCAGCTATTTTTAGTATATTTTTTTTATTTTTGCAAAAAAGGGGTCTACTATGTTGCCTAGGCTAGTCTTGAGCTCCTGGGCTCCTGCTTTGACTCCTGAAAGTACTAGAATTAAAGATGTGTGCCAGATCACCAAGCCTACAGTTTTAAAATAATGTGAGATTTTGTAACCTTCTTCCGTATCCTTCTTCTGTTTTCCCTTTTCACTGCCTAGTACGGTAATAAGTATGTATGTTTTCAAAATCCTAGTTTGTTTATTAAGTAGGATACCATATTAGAAGAGAGAGAAAAAGAGGCAGAGGGAGAAAGGGGAAGAGAGAGAAAAAAAGAAAGAGAGAGGGAGGGAGAATTATTTCTCTACTACTGTTATCTTTAAAATGTTGAGATATTATTTGACAAGATGACATAAAGAACTAGATGAAATTAAGTATAATGGACACTGAATATCAATTTGGGGGAAAGGCCAATTCATAACACCTTACTCATGGTGGTATTTTGGAACATTAATGGATGAATCACCTTAGTTTTCTTTCAGCCTATACTATGTAGTAGGAATTAAAAATATTAACTGAAGTTTAGAGTTTTTATCAGTATTCTGCCTGATTCTAAATACAACCATTCTAAACAACAGAAAACATATGACTTTATTTCTTTTAGTCTTAAGGAGCTTATCCTACAGGGAAATTTGTAGCACTTGCTTCTGCAGTATCTTCTGGCAATGTGAGCAGAAGTTGTTTTTTAAAATGCATGCATACAATTGTTTTATTAAGGGAGAATATTCTTAATCTTAGATGCAGGCTCATGATTTGCCAACTTCAAATTTCTATTTGGATTTCCTTTTAGAGGAAGATTTAGTGTCAGAATTAACATCTCTGGAGACTCTTCCAACCTTCCAAGTTGAATCCTTAATCAGATACTCCCACCCTCCAATAAACTTCTTTGGATATCAAAATTTTTAAAGAATAAAGTTCACTAATTACTTAAATTTTAATTTAAAAATGTCAAGATTCTTGGTTTCTAGAATTTAACTACATAATTTCCAGCATCAAGTATTTTAACAATTTAATATGTTAGAAACAATAGATTTAAGTATTTAAAGTTTAGAGGCTGCCTTAAAAACACAATTCATAGACCATAACATTCACCTTTTCAAATTATACAGATCAATGTCTTTTTCCATGTTCTGAGTTGTGCAGCCATCACCACTATCTAACTTTAGAATATTTTTATCATCAGACAAAACTTAGTACCCATTAAGTAGTCACTTCCCATACACTCTCTCTCCAGGCCTGACAACACCAATCTGTTTTCTGACACAATAGTCTTTCAGCTACTGTGATACTCAGTCAGTGACAAAAACATTTGAGTTCAAAAATGGTATAATCAAAGACTGGTGACTTGCTTGGAGAATTGTCTTACTGCTCTGCAGGTGTTTTTGCCATAAGTACATTCACTTGATCCTCAATTCAATCCTGGTATGGTTTGGCTCTGTGTCCCCATCCAATCTCATGTCAAATTGTAATTCCTGGGGTCAAGGGAGGTACCTGGTGGGAGGTGATAGGATCATGGCGCCGAATTTTCCCCTTGCCGTTCTCATGATAATGAATGAGTTCTTATGAGACTCGATGATTTAAAAGTATGTAGCACTTCCCACTTTGCTCTCTCTCTCCCGCCTCCCTAAGAAGAGCATGAAGAGCATGCTTGCTCCCCATTAGCCTTCCACCATGACGGTAAGTTTACTGAGGCCTCCCAGTCATGCTTCCTGTTAAGCTTGAGGAACTGTGAGGCAATTAAAGCTCTTCTGTTTATAAAGTATCCAGTCTCTGGAGTCTGAGACACAATAATTACTTGAACCGGGAGGCAGCGGTTGCAGTGAGCCGAGATCTTGCCACTACACTCCAGCCTAGGGGACAAAATGAGACTCTGTTTCAAAAAAAAAAAATTTACCCTGTCTCAGGTAGTCCTTTATACAACTGTGAGAACTAAACAATACAATTCCCTTTGCTTTTCATGCATCCAACACAAACAACCGCATCCCACACATTTAATTGGGGCATAAATCAATTGAATCACTTTTTCCATTGACATTGTCATTCTTCTCTTATAAATTCAGGGATTGAGTCCTTGGTTTATGATTGCTGTCATCTGTGTATGAACTAGACAGAAGATTGAAGGAAGTGACTGAAAGTCACTTTACTCACCATCCCAAAATCCTAGCCTTCCAGTATGGAGCTTGAGGGCCCTGGTACAGCATTATTAGTGCTCTGGGAATATAACATGAGTGACCAGGAGCCAGCATAGATTAAAAAAAAAAAAAATGCCCAGTTGCCCTGCTAATTGATCAAAATATATTATTCACACTACACAAAAACACACAGCATATGAGGTAATAAATAAGTTAATTAGCTTGATTTAGCCATCCCAAAATATATACAAATATCAAAACATCGTGCTGAACACTATATATATATACATAGTCAAATGATAAATACATTTAAATTTTTAAAATCCATTTACTTTAATCTATTTTTAAGAGATGGAGTCTCACTATGTTTCCCAGTCTGGACTTGAAGTTTTGGCCTCAATTGATCTTCCTACCTTGGCCTAAATGCAGGTGTGGTGGCTCACACCTGTACTCCCAGGTGTAATTTATTTCAGATCACTCACTGTCATGCACGTCCATGTGAAGAGACCACCAAACAGGCTTTATATGAGCAACATGACTGTTTATTTCACCTGGGTGCAGGCGGGCTGTGTCCGAAAAGAGAGTCAGTGAAGGGAGAAAAGGGTGGGGCTATTTTATAGGATTTGGGTACATAAAGGAAAATTACAGTCAAAGGAGTGTTGTTCTCTGGTGGGCAGGAGTGGGGGTTAAAAGGTTCTCAGTGAGGAAGCTTTTTGAGCTAGGAAGAGCCAGGAAAAGGAATTTCACAAGATAATGTCATTGCTTAAAGCAAGGACTGGCCATTTTCACTTCTTTTGTGGTGGAATGTGATCGGTTAAGGGGAGGTAGGGCATTGGCACTTCTTTTGTGATTCTTCAGATCATCTGGCCAAATTTGTGCAAGTCACAGGGGATGCAATGGCCTGGCTTGGAATCAAAGGGCTGACATTCCTGCCTTCTTATATTAATAAGAAAAATAAAACAAAATAGTATTGCAGTAAGTGTTGGGGAGGTGAAAATTTTGGGGGTCTAGTATGGAGAGATGTTTATAGGTGATGTTTCTCATGGCTGCTTCAAGTGGGATTAGGGGTGGTGTGGGAACCTAGAGTGGGAGAGATTAAGCTAAAAAGAGATCTTGTGGTAAGAGGTGATATTGTGGGGTTGTTAGAAGGAGCATTTGTCATATTGAATGATTGGTGATGGCCTGGATGCTGTTTTGTATGAATTGAAAAACTAAATGGAAGACACAAGGTCTGAATAAGAAAAGGAGAGAAAACAGGTATTAAAGGACTAAGAACTGGGAGGACATAGGATGTCTAATTAGAGAGTGCTTAAGGAGGCTCAGCATAGCCTTGCTAGCAAAGATTATTTATTTACTTTAAGAGGGAATTTAGAGTGGTGGTTTGATATAACACTAGGAGATATCAGCTGTGATGGCTGGGAGAAACAGTATAAACTAGCGATGTAAACACAAGCAGGACATTTATGAGTAATTGAGAATGATGAATAGGAGTATGACTAGATAGAATATAGTAGGGATGAAAAGTTTTTTGGGGTGCAGTCCAAGTTGGTCTGGTGTCTGGAATGAGACTGGGACTTAAAAAAGGAGTGTACACACAGGAATTCAAACGGGTCATAACCTGTAGCATTCCGAGGATAGGCCTGAATTCTGAGAAAGGAAAGTGGTAAAAGTATTGTCTAGTCCTTTTTAAGTTAGTGACTGAGCTTGGTGAGATATGGTTTTAAAAGACTATTAGTCTGTTCTACCTTTCCTGAAGATTGAGGACGGTAAAGATATAAAGGTTTTACTGAATATTAAGAACCCGAGAAACTGCTTAGGTGATTTTGATGGCTTTGACTCTGGACTCTGGTGGTCTTCTTTGGGGAACAAACGGTCTGGGCACAACATCTGGGGGCTTGTCCGGGATTCCCCAAGCCCACCAGACCCCTGGTCAATGGGATCTACTAAGATCGATCTACTGATAGGTGAGCCGGCTCGTCTCTGTTTCTCTGTCTGTGTCTGTTCTGAATCTGAATCTTTGACTCACGAGGTCTGAAACTGGAGCTGGCGCAGTCCTGGCGGACGCGCTATAGGACGGCCAGCAGAGACCGGTGGGAGACGTCCCCTGGCTCTGGTCTGATCTAGATTGCGATCTGAGCTGCCGGAGCGCGATCGCGATCCGAGCGGCTAACTCTGACCCAGGCTTCCGGTGCGTGCTTGCAACCTGAACTGCCCCGGTTTTACGGGCAGCAGCTATCTCTGATCTGGGCTGCCCGAGCGCGATCACGATCCAGGCAGCTAACCCTGACCCGGGCTGCCCGTGCGCGCTTGCAATCTGAACTGCCCCGGTTTGGCGGGCAGCGGCTATCTCTGATCTGGGCTGTCTGAGCGCGATCGCAATCCAGGCAGCTAACTCTGACCTGGGCTTCTGGTGCGCACTTGCAATCTCAGCTGCCCCGGTTTGGCAGGCAGCAGCTATCTCTGATCTGGGCTGCCCGAGTGCGATTGCGATCCAGGCAGCTAACTCTGACCAGGGCTGCCAAAGTGTGCCTGTGACTAGATATCATTAATAAGTCAGATCAGATTTCCTTTACAGGGATTCTAACCCACATTCCTTTACAGGAAGAGACTACAAATTATTACAGGATAGGTAATACCCAGAGCACTCCTCTATCTCTCCTTACAAGTAATTTCAAAGAAGTTAGAGCAAGGGGCCATGATCTTGGTATAGAAATCAGGAAAGGAAAGCTAATTACTCTGTATCGCTCTGAATGGCCTGTCTTTGATGTGGGGTGGCCACCCGAAGGGACCTTCCGACTTGCTGTCATCACTAGGGTAAAGTCCAAGATTTTCCTACCTGGGCGTGTGGGCCACTTAGATCAAATCCTATATATCCTCATATGGCAGGACCTTGTTGAGAACCCGCCTCCTTGGCTGTCCCCTTTCCAATTAGCCTCTGAACCCTGTAAGGCACTGGTTGCTCGACCACTAAAATCCAAGCAACCAACTGCCCCTCCCCATCCTGTTCTACCTGACAGTGGGGACCCACTGTTCACAGAACCCCCTCCGTACCTCTCCGGGCCCCAGGCCCCAGCCCCCCGGGCTGAGCCGGGGGAAAAAGCAGGCCGATGGGAGGTGGCCGGCACACAGTGACCCGCTGAGAGTGAAAGTAACTTTGAAGGGCCGGCGGAGCGGATGCGAGGGCGCACTTCCCAGGCTAGGCCCCTGCCAGCCACCTGACTCCACTGTGGCTCTACCCCTTCGGGAAATAGGACCCCCAGATGACACGGGAATCCCCAGGCTCCAGTACTGGCCATTCTCTACCAGTGATCTGTATAACTGGAAGACCCAGAGTGCTCGGTTTTCAGACAACCCCAAAGATTTAATGGCTTTACTGGATAGTGTCATGTTCACCCACCAGCCCATTTGGGATGATTGTTAGCAGCTCCTCCGAATCTTGTTCACAACGGAAGAGCGAGAAAGAATACAGGTAGAAGCTAGAAAGCTGGTCCTGGGGGACGACCGTCAACCGACTGCCAACCCCGATCTCATAAATGCGACTTTTCCTCTGACCAGGCCGGCATGGGACTACAACACGGCAGAAGGTAGGGGACGGCTACGCCTTTATCACCAGACTCTAATGGCGGGTCTCTGGGCAGCTGCTCACAAGCCCACTAATTTGGCTAAAGTATACTCTGTTCTGCAGGGAAAGACAGAGAGCCCAGCTACCTACTTAGAAAGGTTAATGGAAGCTTTTAGACAGTACACCCCCATAGACCCAGAGGCTCCAGGAAGTCAGGCAGCTGTTGTAATGTCTTTAGGAAATCAGGCAACCCCAGACATTAAAAGGAAACTCCAGAAATTAGAAGACTTAGAGGATTGTGGACATGCACCCAACTGTGCCAAACCCGTATACCCTCCTGAGTACCCCAAACCCTAAACATCAATGGTACATTGTTTTAGATTTGAAAGACGCTTTCTTCAGTTTGCCTTTAGCCCCTCAGAGCCAAAAGCTCTTCGCCTTCGAGTGGAATGACCCTGGAAGGGGCGTAAGTGGCCAACTGACATGGACCAGGCTGCCGCAGGGATTCAAAAACTCTCCTACCCTGTTCGATGAGGCCCTCCATGAAGACCTGGGTGAGTACCGACGTAAACACCCTGAGGTAACTTTACTACAAAATGTTGATGACCTCCTGATTGCTGCTGAGACCCAAGAAGCTTGTATTTAAGGGACCAAGAGTCTCTTACAAGCTCTGGGAAGTCTAGGCTACCGAGCCTCGGCAAAGAAAGCTCAAATCTGTAAGCCAGAAGTAACATATCTGGGGTACCTGCTAAAAAGAGGGCAGTGCTGGTTAACAGACACCCAGAAGCAGACTGTTCTGCAGGTTCCCAGGCCACAATCCACCCGACAAGTGAGGGAATTCCTGGGGTCGGCGGGATTTTATAAACTATGGATACCTGGGTTCGCAGAACTGGCTAAACCTTTGTATCAGGCAACACGGGGGCAGCAGCCATTTAATTGGACAGACGAAGCCGAGTCGGCTTTCCAACAGATCAAAACAGCCCTACTCTCTGCACCTGCACTGGGACTACCTGATGTCACCAAGCCCTTCCACTTATACGTGGACGAGAATAAAGGTGTTGCCAAGGCGGTAATAACTCAGAATTTAGGCCCCTGGCAGAGGCCAGTTGCCTACCTGTCAAAGAAGTTAGACCCAGTGGCTGCCAGGTGGCCCACTTGTCTCCGAATGATTGCGGCCACAGCTCTGATGGTACAAGATGCTGATAAACTTGTCATGGGTCAAGAATTGCGGGTCATTACCCCACATGCCATTGAAGGTGTACTCAAACAGCCACCTAATCGATGGATAAGTAACACCCGGCTCACCCACTACCAAGGACTACTACTAAATCCTATCAGGATAACCTTCCTGCCCCCAACGACCTTAAACCCTGCCTCGCTGCTGCCCAACCCGGACCTGGACACACCGCTCCATGATTGCACCGAGATACTAGCTCAGGTGAACGGAGTTGGAGAGGACCTGCAGGACCGCCCACTCCCTGACGCTAACCTCGTCTGGTTCACTGATGGGAGCAGCTTCATGCATCAAGGCCAGAGGTACGCTGGAGCGGCAATGACTTCAGAGACTGAGGTAATCTGGGCGGGACCCCTGCCCCCGGGGACATCGGCACAGAAGGCCGAACTGATAGCGCTCACCCAAGCTCTTACCTTAGGGGCAGGGAAGAAGCTGACAGTATATACAGACAACCGATATGCTTTTGCTACGGCGCACATACACGGGGCCATCTACAGCGAGCAAGGGTTACTAACGGCTGAAGGAATAGAGATTAAAAAAAAAAAAAAAACAAGCAAGAGATCCTAGCCCTGTTAACAGCACTATGGAAGCCAGAAAAGTTAGCCATTGTGCATTGCCCAGGGCATCAGAAATCAACCACTCCAACTGCTCAAGGCAACTTTCTGGCAGGCCAAACTGCAAGAAATGTGGCAAAGGCTCCCAGCCAACTCCTTGCACTCCAGCTCCCTGACCCAGGCCCCCGGGACTTGCCACATTTCCCTGATTATTCAGAACAAGATATCCAGTGGATTGACAAGCTTCCCCTGAAACAGATCCAGAATAGGTGGTGGACTGATACTAATGACCAAACCATCCTACCAGAAAAATTAGGACAACAAGTGTTAGAACACATCCACCAAACCACCCACCTGGGTGCTCGGTGGATGATAGACCTGATCAGATGCTCTAAGCTCAAATTCAGACATACAGCCGAGATGGCCAGCAGCATTGTGGCAAGTTGCAAGGTCTGCCAGCTTAACAATGCCTACCCCCAGTCCCAGGCTGCAGTGGGAACAAGGCTTAGAGGAACCAGGCCCAGTATCTACTGGGGAGTAGATTTTACTGAAATAAAGCCAGGAAAGCACGGGTATGCTACTTTCTTGTCTTTGTCGATACGTTTTCAGGGTGGACTGAAGCATTTCCAACCAAAAGAGAAACTGCTCAGGTTGTAGCAAAGAAAATTCTGGAAGATATCCTCCCCAGGTATGGCTTCCCCATCCAGATAGGGTCAGATAATGGGCCGGCCTTCGTCGCTAAGGTAAGTCAGGATTTGGCTTCCATCCTTGGGGCAAATTGGAAATTACATTGCGCTTACAGGCCCCAGAGTTCAGGACAGGTAGAGAGGATGAATCGGACCTTAAAAGAGGCCTTAACTAAATTGACTATGGAGACTGGTGCTAATTGGGTGGTCCTTCTCCCCTATGCTCTGTTCCAGACCCGTAATACTCCTTAAAGACTGGGCCTTACCCCTTATGAAATCATGTATGGCAGACCCCCACCCCTGGTTCCCAGTCTAAAAGATGATCTGCTCAAATCTGAAACAGAAAATGTCTCTGAACTCTTATTTTCCCTACAAGCCTAGCAGAAAATTCATCAAGAAATCTGGCCCAAGCTGAAGGAACTATATGAGACTGGTCCCCCACTGACATCCCATCCGTACCACCCGGGAGACTAGGTCCTGGTTAAGTGACACTGACAAGAGACCCTAGAACCCAGGTGAAAGGGACCACTCCAGGTACTCCTGACCACACCCACCTCCCTGAAGGTAAAAGGCATCACGTCGTGGATCCACATGGATCCACTACACCTGCATCAAGCCAGTGGACCCAACCTCTGACCTTCTAGGACCACAGCAGCGGCTGAAGCACCGGCCACATGGACTGTGGACAGAGCTAAGAACAACCCCTTAAAACTCACCCTGCGTCAGCAATATAGCTCACTGCAAACATGCAGTTAGGTAGTCTAGCCCTAACGTTAGCTGCCCTAGTGGCCGCTGGGGAAAACACCAAACCAGCACCTAAACCCCAGTCAGGAAAAGTTTCCCTACTGTTTCTCAGGAACCAATTCCAGCCTCTGCAGCATCACTGCAGTGCCCCCTAATATCACCCTAAGAGCTCTGCCGGGCATATTCTTCTGGTGTAATGGGACATTATCTAAGGACCTATCTAGTCCCTCTGTTATCAACCTACTGTGTCTTCCTGTCCCATTAGTTCCCTGGTTGACTCTACTAACTGCTGGCGAGTTCCTAGGGTACACCGGTAACTGGACTAGTACTGCTCTTCACCCAGTCCCTAGACCGAGACCTGCAGGAGCCATATTTCTCCCCCTCATTGCAGGAATCTCCCTCACCGCATCCCTCATTGCGGCGGGGATGGCGGGGAGGAAAGCTCCAGGTCACACCCTCATAGAAAGCAACAAGTTGTACCAATAATTTGCCATTGCTATGAAGGAATCAGCTGAGTCCCTTGCCTCCCTTCAGCGGCAACTCACATCCCTAGCCCAGGTAACCTTGCAGAACCGGAGGGCCCTAGACCTACTCACTGCTGAAAAAGGTGGTACATGTATGTTTCTGAAAGAGGACTGTTGTTTCTACATAAATGAATCAGGGCTTGTAGAAGACCGGGTCCAACAGTTACGCAAGTTAAGCACTGAAGTAAAAACATGGCAGTTTGCTTCAGCTGCAGACCAACGATGGAATTCCTCTATGTTTTCTCTGTTAGCCCCCTTCCTTGGACCCCTGCTAAATCTACTATTTCTGCTAACCATAGGACCTTGTGTTGTTAACAGAATTTTGCAGTTTATCAGAGAAAGGTTTAACACCGTTCAGCTCATGGTCCTCAGAGCCCAATACCAACCTGTAAACGCTGAAACAGAGTCAGACTTATAAGACCCAAGATTGGCTCTAGAGTTACCTGAAAAGAAGAGGGGAATGAAAGGAATGAGGCACATCCCCCATATATCTCCCAACTTCCTGAGCCCAGCACAAACACATTCCTCCATATTTCTCTCAAACTTCA
Organism: Papio anubis; assembly: GCF_008728515.1. Taxonomy (NCBI): domain Eukaryota; kingdom Metazoa; phylum Chordata; class Mammalia; order Primates; family Cercopithecidae; genus Papio; species Papio anubis. The sequence goes on from NC_044997.1 coordinate 5,107,320, forward strand.
GAAAAACACCACCTAGGAAATCCCCAATAAGGACACAGCGAGAACCAATAAAAAATGCTAAATGTGCTGTAACCGAGAGAATTACCTTGTTCCCCTGTAACTTTACATATCCTGTTTACATCGGGCTATAAAAAGCAAGCACTCACATTGTTCGGGGCCCTCTTGTATGCTGTGGAATGGAGGGACCAATTTCAAACTTGCAGTAAAGATCCTTGCCGCTTGGCTTTGACTCTGGACTCTGGTGGTCTTCTTTGGGGAACAAACGGTCTGGGCATAACAATTTGACTAGTAAAGGCTGTCTGTTATCAGACTGTACCGAGATAGGAAGGTCAAACCAAGGAATTATGTCTGAAATGACCGCTGTGGCCTTTTCAGACCCTGTGGGAAAGGCCTCTACCCATCCAGTGAAAGTGTCTACCCAGACTAAGAGATATTTTAGTTTTCTGACTTGAGGCATGTGAGTAAAGTCAATTTGCCAGTCCTGGGCAGGGGCAAATCCTCAAGCTTGATGTGTAGGAAAGTGAGGGGGCCTGAACAATCCCTGAGGTGCAGTAGAATAGCAGATGGAACACTGAGAAGTGATCTCCTTGATGATACATTTCCAAGATGGAAAGGAAATGAGAGGTTGTAAGAGACGGGCTGGTGGTTTGTAACCTACATGGAAGACATAGGTTTCCATGTAGATGAAAGAATAGAATGGGCCTGTGAGGCTGGAAGGAGATATTTTCCTTGGTCTAAGAACCATTTGCCTTGTGTGTGAAGACATTGATAGGTAGAAGTTTCAGCAGGGGAGTAGGTGGGAGTGGCCAATATGAAGGAGGAAAACTGCCCTGAGGGATAGAAGTTGGAATGCTAGCTGCTTTTTTAGCTAACTTATCAGCATAAGCATTGTCCTGAGCGATGGGCTCTGATGACCTTTGATGGCTGCTTTTTTAGCTACCTTGTCAGCATAAGCATTGTCTTGAGCAAACGTTGGGGGAAGAAAATAGACTTTGGAAATTATGAGAACTGTGGAGAGTTGAGCATAGTTTGTGATTTTTAGGGCCTCTAACAGTATTAAAGCAGTGGTGGCTGCTGCGCACAGACATGAAGGCTAGGCTAAAACAGTAAGGTCAAGTTGTTTGGAAAGAAAGGCTACAGGATACGGCCCCAGCTCTTGTGTAAGAATTCTGACTGCACTAACCATGCCTAGGAAGGAAAGGAGTTGTTTTGTAGAAGGGATTGGAGTTCGGGAGATTAGCCAGACATGATCAGCAGGGAGAGTAAGTGTGTATTTATAAGAATTATGCCGAGATAGGTAACAGATGAGGAAGAAATTTGGGCTTGACTGAAGTAATGGGGGCTGTCTGTGAGGCCTTGCAGCAGTACAGCCTACGTAATTTGCTGAGCCTGTCCGGTGTCAGGGTCAGTCCAAGTGAAAGCAAAGAGAGGCTGGAATGAAGGGTGCAGGGGAATAGTGAAAAAAGCATCTTTAAGATCAAGAACGGAATAGTGAGTTGTGGAGGAAGATATTGAGGGCAAACGAGTGTACAGGTTGGGCACCACAGGGTGGATAGGCAAAACAATTTGGTTGATAAAGCTCAGATCTTGAACTGATCTGTAAGACTTGTCCAGTTTTTGGACAGGTAAAATGGGGAAATTGTAAGAAGAGTTTATAGGTTTTAAAAGCCCGTACAGTAGCAGGCTAGTGATAACAGGCTTTAATCCGTTTAAAGCATGCTGTGGGATGGGGATATTGGCATTGAGTGGGGTAAGGGTGATTAGGTTTTAATGAGATGGTAACGGATGCATGATCAGTCACCAAAGAGGGATATCCTATGCTCGTGGGTTAAGTTGCGGAGATACAAGGGGAGGATGTGAAGGACGCTTTGAACTGGGGGAAAAGGCAGCAATGAGGTGTGGCTGTAGCGTAGGAATAGTCAGGGAAGCAGATAATTTAGTTAAAAAGTCTTGGCCTAATAAGGAAACTGGGCAGGTGGGGATAACTAAAAAGGAATGCATAAAAGAATGTTGTCCAAGTTGACACCAGATTTGGGGAGTTTTAAGAGGTTTAGAAGCCTCTCTGTCAATACGCACAACAGTTATGGAGGCAAGGGAAACAGGCCCTTGAAAAGAAAGTAATGTGGAATGAGTAGCCTCTGTATCGATTAAGAAGAGGACGGACTTACCCTCCACTGTAAGAGTTACCCAAAGCATCTGTGATGGTCCAGAAGGTTTCCGAGGCAATGGGGCAGCATCAGTCTTCAGCTGCTAAGCTGATAAGATCTGGGAAGAAGTCAGTCAGAGAGCCTTGGGCCAGTGCTCCAGGGACTCTGGGAGTGGCTACCAGGCAAGTTGAACAGTCCTATTTCCAGTGGGGTCGCACACAGATGGGACACACCTTAGAAGGAATCCCAGGCTACAGGCATTCCTTGGCCTAGTGGCCAGCTTTCAGGCACTTGTAGCAAGCTCCTGGGAGAGAAAGTTCTGGAGGAAGCCCTGGCAGCTGCAGTTCAGGCATTCAGAGTTGTGTGCTGGAGATGTGGCTGGGGTTTGTCTCACAGTGGAGGCAAGGAATTGCAACTCAGAAATAAGTTGCTACTTGGCTGCCTCGACTCTATGATTGTAAACTTTGAACCCGAGGTTTATTAAATCCTGTTGTGGGGTTTGAGGGCCAGAATTTAATTTTTGGCATTTATTTAATGTCAGGAGCAGACTGGGTAATAAAATGTATATTGAGAATAAGACGGCCTTGTGACCTTTTAGGGTCTAGGGCTGAAAAGCGTCTCAAGGGTGCTGATAAATAGGCCATGAACTGGGTTAAGCTTTTCATATTTGATGAAAAGGAGCCTAAATGCTAACTGTTTTGGGAGAGATCCGATAAAGAAAAAGGAATATTAACCTTGACTATGCCTTTAACTCTAGTCACTTTTTTGAGAGGAAATTGCTGGGCAGGTCAGGGAGGCCTAGTCACGGAACTGAACTGTAAGCCAGACTGAGTGTGAGGAGGGGAGGTGATAAAAGGATTATAGTGTGGGGGAACAAAGGCTGAGGAAAAATTGATACCTAGCTTGGCCTGGCGAGGAGGACAGACGTCAGATGGGACTGTAGAAAAGGATGATTTTTAGAAAGACTCAGCGACACTTGGGGTTGGGACTGAGGTGACAGGCGGGAGGGAAAGAAGGAAGATTTGGGACGAGTTGCATTGGGAACAGAGACCAGGGATGGACCAATGTGTAAAAGAATGCCTGGATGTCAGGCACCTCAGACCGTTTGCCCATTTTACAAGAATTATTTAGATCTTGTAGGATGGAAAAATTGAAAGTGCCGTTTTCTGGCTATCTGGAACTACTGTTGAGTTTGTATTGGGGTCAAGTGGCATTATAGAAGAAAATAAGGCACATTTAGGTTTTAGAGAGTTGAAGAGGTTTTCTGTTGAGCACACAGGCTATGGAGAAGAAGGAAGAATGGAGGGTGGAAGGTTGCCCATGGCGAAGGAGGTAAGCCCAGAGAAAAGAGAGATTAGAGACACAGAGAGGAGTTCGGGGGTTCTTGTCCTTCAGAAAAGCAGGAAAGGGATCAGGGAGCAGAAATAAGGTATTGGGGTGAAAAAATAAGAGATCAGAGTGCAAAAATAAGAGGGGGCACAAAAATAAGAGGGGACGCAAAACTAAGAGGGGTTCTTGCCCCTCCCCTAGAAAAGCAGAGAAGGGGTAGAGACAGGGAAGGTAGGGGTTGGAGTACTTGCCCCTCCCCTAGAAAAGTGGGACTTGCTGCTTAGGGTGAAGGACCAAGGCAGGCATCCCTGCAGCATGGCCAGACACCCCTGAAATGTGGGTGAGTGATCAGAGAGGCACCCCTGCAATGATTAAACACCAAAGTGTCTTAATTTAATTTAGGAGAACTAAATAATTAAATATGAGGCCAAAGTACATAAGAAAGCAGCAGTCTTTTATTGCAAATATGCGCACACTCTCCAGCGAGGTTCTCTGGTCCTCAGGTAATGGGGGCAGGGGGCAAGGAAGTTGCCCCGGCACTCTTGGGTGAGGTTCTCCAGCCCACAAAAATGAGGATCGAAGAAGTCATGCAGGCTCCTGCCCAGCAGTGGACTTTTATGCATTGGTACTGGAAGGGGGAGGGCAGTTGGTGGGATAAGGGCCTGATAGGGACGTCTCCTTAGGCGTGGCTGGGTAAGTTTCCATTTCTCTGGATTGACTTCACTTTGTGCATGCTCAGTTGATCTGCATTTTCCTGGGTGGGCTACACTTTCCCGGGCACTGGCAAGTTGTTGATGAAGAACACAGAAGCAACAGGGACTGTGCCTTCTTGTTCACCTTCCTCCATCTTGTCCCTTCTCCCTCACCCAAACACAAGGGAAGACTGCCTTACCCACTCCATGACTGGCGCTGGTGTTTTGGGTCCACGGATAAAACGTGTCTGCTTTGTCTCTACCAGAAAAATGAAAGGAATTGAAATTAAGAGAAGGGAGAGATTGAAGGGTGGTGCCAAGATTAAAAGGAGAAAGATTAAGGGATAGTGAGAGAGGTTGGAGAAGAGGGATAAAAGGGGCTGCTTAACCGATTTAAAATTGGTGAGCTATTCCTTGGGCTGGTTGGTCTGAGGACTAGAGATTGTAAGTGGATCTTTCTTACGGAGCAAAGAGCAGGAGGACAGGGGATTGATCTCCCAAGGGAGGTCCCCTGATACGAGTCACAGCACCAAAGTTTCATACGCGTCCGTGTGAAGAGACCACCAAACGGGCTTTGTATGAGCAACATGGCTATTTATTTCACCTGGGTGCAGGCGGGCTGAGTCCAAAAAGAGAGTCAGTGAAGGAAGAAAAGGGTGGGGCCATTTTATAGGATTTGGGCAGGTAAAGGAAAATCACAGTCAAAGGGGGGTTGTTCTCTGGTGGGCAGGAGTGGAGGTCACAAGATTCTCATTAGGGAAGCTTTTTGAGCCAGGATGAGCCAGGAAAAGGAATTCCACAAGATAATATCATCGCTTAAGGCAAGGACTGGCCATTTTCCCTTCTTTTGTGGTGGAATGTGATCGGTTAAGGCAAGGCAGGGCATTGGCACTTCTTTCTTGATTCTTCAGTTACTTCAGGCCATCTGGGCATATACGAGCAAGTCACAGGGGATGCGATGGCTTGGCTTGGGCTCAGAGGTCTGACTGACACTATCTTCAATACAATGAAGTATGAATCTACAAGCCACGATTTTATGATTCTGTGGATTAGGACCAAGTGCATGTTTTTGAATATTTACATAAAGGGGTTGAAAAATGAATCCCCATAGGATGTCTTATTATGAAATTGCATTGGAAATGTGAAGAAAATTGAATATGTGAAGTATATTGAATACCAACAAATATATATAATAGTCCATATTGAAATCTCAAAGACCCACACAGTTTAGGGCAAAAATAGGGACCCTAAACTTAATAACAAAGAGAGGCTATTTTATCCTTCCAAGATAAGAAGACATTGATGATTAGAGAATAACTTGTCAAGAGAACTCCATTAACAATTATTCTGCTCATTTACTTAGTGCAGGTGAAGGCATTGTTCTCAATGGCTTTGGAGTGGCCTTAGAAAGCCATAAGAAACAAAAATATAAGTATTGAAAATGATAGATCATTAATACTTGATAACTTCTACAATACATTTCTTTTACATAAAATTAACAATTTGTTATCAATTAAAGTAATTATATATGAACACGTGGATAATTTAGCAATAACAGCCCAGATTTGAATCAACCAGGAAAATAAAAATGGAATTTTGCAGTATGGTCATGAACCTTAGTAAGATAAAAGAATCTTTATGACCTACCCACCTTTGCCTCTTTCCTAACACAATGTTGTACCAAAGCAAGTTAGAGAGAAACGCCACACTTTCAGATGAATTTAGGAGTCCTTTGTTAGATGGTGACCCAGAGATGGCTAAGACTACAAATTCTCTTGGCCCTGAGGAAGTGGCTTGATTTTCCTTTATGTTTTGGTTTAGAAAGGGGAAGGGGAGCTTAATTGCAGCATTTCTACAAAAGTAAAAACATGTAAAAAAAAATTAAAAACACAAAGGGTTACAGGGAAACAAACAGTTCCAGGTGCAGGGGCTCCAAATTTATCATAAGGCAATAGGTATGGGGGCTCTGCTGGACACAAACTCAGGGCTTTATGGTGTTATCTCTTGAGCAAAATCCTGAGAACTTTGTTCATAGCTTACTTCAGTACCTTGTCTGTTAATTGGATTCTTTGATATGTTGAGAGTTAGCTTACACAAGTTAACTCCTTGAGGAAGGGGGTGGGTAAGGAGTCCTTGATGCCTTGCAAATGAAGGCGCCAAATGGGGTTCATGGAGCTTTCTCAGCTAAGGGAGAGTCCATTCATATGGAAACAAGGCTGGATGATTAAGGCAGAGTCTACAAACAAGGTTAGGTATTATATTCCCCACTTGTGTTTTTGGGGAATCAAATCATTGATTCCTCAGTTATAATAAGGGGCCATATTGAGTTTTAAGATATATAAGTTTGACAGAAGCTATGTGTTTCTTTACAAACTTAAGAACCCAATTTAATATGCATGGCCTCAAAATTAAGCTTAATATTAATAGCAAGATGAGAAGGGGTCCAGTTAATCCAGTGGCTAGAGTAGCTAGCCATGGATTCCAGTTAAACATGCTTTGATACCAGGGGATTTTACTTTCTCGTTCTGATTGGCATCTGTCTAGATTTTCTCCAACCTTTTGGAGAGTATCCTTTATGACTCCAGACTGATTGACATAGAAGCAACAACTTTCTCCTAGAGCTGCACATAAACCTCCTTGAGAGAGGAATAGTAAATCTAAGTCTTGGTGGTTTTGAAGAACTACTTCAGCCAGAGACTCCACCTGGGAATGTGGTATACCTACTGTTTGGGTGAGGGAAAAGGGACAAGATGGAGGAAGGTGAACAAGATGGAGCAGTCCCTATTGTTTCCGGGTTCTTCATCACAGATTTTCCCGTGCCCGGGAAAAGAACCAAATCAACCGAGAGCATGCACAGAATGACGTCAAGCCAGGGACACCGAAATTCAAGAAGCCACTCCTACACACACGCCCCAAACTCCTCCCCTTCCAGCTCCCAGGCATAAAAGTCCACTGCCAGCAGGAGCCGGTGTGACTTCTTCGGCCCCCCACATTCGTGGACCAGAGAACATCACCCGAGAGCGCCAGCGCGACTACCCTGGCCTCCCACACCTGAGGACCAGAGAACCTCGTCTGAGAGTGTATGCATATTTGCAATAAAAGACTGCCACTTTCTTATGTACTTTGGCCTCATGTTTAATTACTTAGCTCTCCTAAATTAAGTTAAATTAAATTAAATCAAAACAGTTGGTGCAGAAACCCGACCTGGGAGGACACCATTCCTCAACATCCCCTAGGGGTCTGAGGAACCTCCTCCCCAGCGAACCGGCTCCCAACCCAACCAGCCACCAACACCGAGCAAGTGTTCCAGCTTTCTACTGGTGCCGCTCTGAGAATTTCTTCTTCGGTGAGTACTCCCCTTTGTTAACCATCTCCGTCCGTTTCTGTGTCCTTGGTCTGGAGTCGTGCGCACGCCCAAGGACGTAGCCACCCTGTGACTCAGTGAGGCCTTCAACCCGGAGACGTCCATCTTGAAGTCCCTCAATTCTCTGTTAGTGGCTCCAGGAGCCCCCGGTCTCTAGCAGCGGCAAAGGATGCTTTACCACTGTGTGAGGTCAGTTTCCATTTCTGGGGGTTAAACAATGGGAACCTCACAATCCAAAATCCCTAGGAACACCCCCTTAGGGTGTCTCCTCCAAAACTTGGAAGCCTTACATTTAGCCCAAGATTTAAAATGAAAGCGGCTAATTTTCCTTTCCACTGTGGCATGGCTGCAGTATAAATTAGACAACCAATATCAATGGCCACCACATGGCACACTTGACTATAACATTCTATTAGATCTCTCTAATTTCTGCCAAAGGCTTGGAAAGTGGTCAGACATTATCTATGTCCATGGCTTTTGGGACTTGCGCTCTCGCCCAGACCTGTGCGTCCAGTGTTCAATGGCCCAGGTCTTGTTAGTTAAAACCCAGCCCTCAGCCTCCACACCACAAGCAGAGGAAGATTCTACTTCCATCTCAGACGAGGCTGATGGCGGGGCACCTCCCTCCCAACCTACCAAACCCCCTCCCTATGCTCCTCCTACCGCCCCTCCCTCAGCCACTCCTCTTACCTCTCCCATTTCCGCCCACACTCGCTCCAAGACCGTGGTAGCGGCCCCCATTAGTCAGCCCTCTACCAGTCAGTCTGCCCCAACCCCCTCTACCGGTCAGCCTGCCTCAACCTACCCAACTGGTCAGTCTGTTTCAACCTCCCGTGTTAGTTTGTTGGTCCCCCTCCGAGAGGTCACCGGAGCCGAAGGACTAGTTAGAATCCATGTCCCTTTTTCCTTGACAGACCTTTCCAAGATTGAAAAACGGCTCGGCGATTTCTCTGCTAACCCCACCCTATATTCCAAGGAGTTTTGATACCTATGTCAGGCATATGATCTAACCTGGCATGACTTACAGGTCATTTTGTTCTCCTCCCTTAACCCAGAGGAAAGAGAGTGTATTCTTACAGCCGCCAGGCAACATGCGGATCAATGGCATTTAACTGACGCCACTGTCCTGTTAGGAGAGATGGCTGTCCCGTCCATAGAACCAGATTGGGACTACCAACCACAGCAGCCCGGCCGCCATAGGAGAGACATTATGGTTCAATGTCTCTTGGCCGGTATGCAGGCAGCCTCTAACAAAGTGGTCAATTTTGATAAACTAAAGGAAATCATCCAGCACCCAGATGAGAATCCGGTTTCCTTCCTAAATCGCCTTACAGAGGCACTAGCCCAATTTACTCAGCTAGACCCCACCTCCCCAGCCGGAGCAGCTGTCCTAGCCTCCTATTTTATCTCCCAGTCAGCCTCAGATATTCAAAAAAAGCTAAGAAAGGTTGAAGATGGGCCTCAAACCCCCATACAGGACTTAGTAAAATTGGCCTTTAAAGTTTTTAACTCCAGAGAAGAAGCAGCTGAGGCCGCAGAGCTAGACAAGGAGAAAAGAAGGGCTGTGCTTCAGGCACAAGCTCTAGTGGCTGCCCTCCAACCAGCATTGCCCACTCTGCCAGCAGGGAACACACAGGGCAAGTCTCCTAAGGGCGCTTGCTTCAGATGCGGAGACTCCAAGCATTGGGCTAATAAGTGCCCTCAGGCAAAGGGGAGTCTACCGTCCAATCCTTGTTTCAAGTGTGGCACAACTGGGCATTGGGCCAGTAAGTGCCCAAATCCTCACTTGCCTTCAGCGCCATGTCCGGTATGCCATCAGGAAGGGCATTGGAAGTCTGATTGCCCCGCTGTCAGGACGGGCCCTGCGCCTCAACGTGGTGCATCTCCTCAAAGATCGGAAGGCTCCTTCCAGCTCCTACCTACTCAGTTTTGCCATCCTATGGTGGACCTAGCCAACCCTCCACTATTTCAGTAGTGGGGGTAGACGGTAAGCCATCTAACCCTCGCCAGACCCCAATGTTAAACTGTTGCCTGGATTATGCATATTTTGCCCACTCTTTCCTCATCATGCCCTCCTGTCCCACCCCCCTCTTAGGATGACACATCTTAACCAAGCTCAAGGCTTCCACTAACCTGCTCTCTCATCCCCTCCCCAGCTCCAACATTACCCTAATAATGCCTTTGTGTACCCATAATCAGGGCCCCAATCCACCTTCCCCGGTTTTCCCGGTGCTGGTTGACCCTCAGGTGTGGGATATATCTACCCCAGTTGTTGCTCGACATCACTTACCAATCCTTATCCACCTGAAGGACTCCACCCACTTCCCGTCTCACCCTCAGTTCTCTCTCCCACTGCGTCACCAGCAAGGAATCAAACCCATCATCGACCGCTTACTTCAACAGCAGATTTTAATCCCCACCCATTCTCCATGCAACACCCCCATCCTCCCTGTTAAGAAACCCTCAGGAGCTTACAGACTAGTTCAAGACTTACGTATCATTAATGAGGCAGTAATCCCAACACACCCAGTAGTCCCTAACCCCTATACCCTTCTCTCACGCATACCTCCCGAGACCTCCCACTTCACTGTCCTTGATCTAAAAGATGCATTCTTTTCTATTCCTTTACATCCTGATTGCTACTTTATCTTTGCTTTCACTTGGGAAGATCCCGAAACCCATGTCTATACTCAACTCACTTGGACGGTTCTTCCCCAAGGTTTCTGAGACAGCCCCCACTTCTTTGGGCAGGCATTGGCCAAAGACCTAGCCCAGTGCCCATTCCACTCCAGCACCATTATCCAGTATGTTGATGATTTACTTCTATGCAGCCCCTCACATGACATTTCCTTACAGGATACTGCCACCCTACTTAACTTCTTAGGTAGGCTGGGCTATAGGATTACCAAACAAAAGGCCCAACTTTGCCTTCCCAAGGTTATATACCTAGGCATAGAACTTACTCCAGTTTCCAAATCGCTGACTACAGATAGATTAAGTCTCATTCAGAGTCTCACCCCTCCCCCCATCTAACGGAGACGAAATCCTATCTTTCTTAGGTCTTGTAGGATTCTTCCGACATTGGATCCCAAATTTTGGGGTCTTGGCCAAACCCCTCTACCAAGCTGCCAAGGAATCCCCAACAGGACCCCTATCAGACCCAAAATTAATAGCTACACACTTCACACGCCTTAAATCATGTCTCCTGTCTGCCCCCACTCTCTCCTTACCCAATCCCCTGTGCCCATTCTACCTCTTCGCTGATGAACGTCATAAGATAGCTACAGGTCTCCTGGCCCAGCCAATAGGCACAACCTTCAGACCAGTCGCTTATCTCTCCAAACAACTAGACACCACAGTACAGGGATGGCAGCCCTGACTACGCGCTCTTGCCGCAGCGGCAGAACTAACCAAAGAAGCTTTAAAACTTACCTTAGGAGGCTCACTTACAGTCCATTCCACACATCGTCTTCAAGACTTAATCACCCACAAATGCATCAGTCATCTCACTCCTTCCCGAATACAGTTATTCCATGTCCTATTTTTAGAAAATACTGACATTAAAATAGCCACCTGTTCTTCTGTCAATCCTGCAACTCTCCTGCCTACTCCAAATACCTCACACACCCCAGAACATTCATGCCCAGAGATTATCCAGTTAGCTCTCCCAACCCATCTCCACTTATGTGATCAACCCCTCCCAGACCCACAACTGACATTCTTTGTGGACAGGAGTTCACTCGTTGACCCCCATGGAAACAGACACGTGGGATATGCAGTAGTCACCAACACACAGGTGATAGAAGCTAAGCCTCTCCCATTAGGCACCACCTCACAAAAGGCAGAACTCACTGCCTTAACCCGGGCACTCCATCTCTCTGAGGGAAAAAAAGTTAATATATATACTGATTCCAAGTATGCATACATGATAGCATACACACACTCCGTCCTTTGGCAAGAACGTGGGTTTTTTACCACAAAAGGAACCCCTATCATAAATGGGAAACATATCCAACGGTTGCTAGAAGCTCTAACCTCCCCTAAAGAGGTAGCTATAGTTCATTGTAGAGGACATCAAAAACCTACCAATCCCATTGCCCAAGGCAACAACTTGGCCGATACCACTGCAAAATCCATAACACTATCTACAGAAAAACCTCAATCCCTATGTTTCTTAACTCCTCAATACACCCCTTCTTATTCCTCAGAAGAAAAAAACAAGCTTTTACATAACCCACATGCAACTATTACCCCCGACCAATGGATCTTTATCCATAACCGTGTCGTCCTCCCTGAAGCTCAAACACAACACATTTTAAGAGATATTCACAACTCTTTACACATTGGACACCAGGCCCTATACGACTTTCTAAACTCCATCATTGAGTGTCCATCCTTTCTTTCTCACCTCAAGAGAATTAGCCAACAGTGTTTAATCTGCCTAAAAGCAAATGCTCAAGGGGGAATACGCAACGCCCATCCAAGTCATCAGCTTAGAGGACATCAACCTGGAGAGGATTGGCAGATTGATTTCACCCACATGCCTAGGCACAAAAAGCTTCGTTACCTACTCACCCTGGTAGATACCTTTTTAGGATGGATAGAAGCCTACCCCACCACAGGAGAAAGTGCATCCATTGTAGCCTCCATTTTCATAGAACAAATCATTCCTCGTTTTGGGCTTCCCTAGTCAATCCAATCTGATAACGGCCCGGCTTTTATTTCCAGAGTGATCTAGCTAGTGACAGATTCTCTCAACATTACTTGGAAGCTACATATTCCATACCATCCCCAGTCATCCGGAAAGGTTGAACGGCCAAATGGACTCATCAAGCAACAACTAACCAAACTTTCCATAGAGACACGTCAATCGTGGGTAACCTTGCTTCCCCTTGCACTTACCCGGCTACGAGCTACACCTAGAGGCCCCACAGGCCTCAGTCCTTTTGAACTAGTATATGGGCGCCCCCTCGCACTACAAGAACTCCCTAGCTTCCCCACGCCATTGGCACCCTACCTTCCATACCTTTCTCTCTTAAGACAATTACTTAGAGAACACGCTGAGAGGTCACTTCCCCACCCTACACAAGGAAATTCGGAAGCCCCCTCAGCCCTTTCACCAGGCGACTAGGTTTTACTCAAGGACCTGCATGCAAAAGGCCTTACCCCTAAGTGGAAAGGTCCATACACAGTAATCCTTACCACTTCCACAGCAGCCAAACTCTTAGGCCACAGTTCTTGGGTCCACCTTACTCAACTAAAAAGAGCCCCGCCCCCTCCGACTCAGTGGCAGTCCACCGAACTGTCACCCACCCGTCTGAGAATAACCAGACTTAATACAAACTAAATGAGCTACGCTCTTCTGAAATTCTCCCACTTTCTCACTATTCTCCATCTCAACTTAACTGAATTTCCCCTCATAGACCCTCTAGAAACCTTCCTTCCCAACCCTTCCCCTGACCAGTAGGTTTCCCAACTTTTTACTTTCATAGAAGACCTAGCTTGGTAAGGTGCCCTTTATGATTTCAGCAATGTTAAACCTACCCTCTACACCTTTGTTACCACTATTATGGTTCACCCTAATTATTCCTGCTAGCCTTACTAATCCTAAATTTGTATGGAGATTTTCTATAACTGAAACCTAGTCTACTGGCAACCAGGCTCACTCACAAACGCAAGGTACTGCAGATTGCTCCCCCCAGGGCTGTCAAGATGCCCTCCTCCTTAACTTTCACCTGAGTTCTGTCGGCAACTATGACCACCCAGTCATATGTTTCTTGTACGACCAGAGTATAACTGTAAGAACTACTGGCAAGAAACCAACCTGGGGTGTCCATACAACTATTGCAACATGCATGAGATAGGTTTAATGTGTGCAAATGGCATTTGCACCCCCAATGATCGACCTTTTGTAAGAAATAGAACATCAGGAGGATATATTCTTACTATTAAGGATCCCTGGGACCCCCGGTGGGCTCAGGGAGTTAAAGGTGGACTATATGCAACATCTTGGTCCTCATATCCCACCACAACCCTCCAAATAAAGAGAGTATACATACAACAAGTACCCGCCCCTAAGAGTAAACAAGTATATCCTCCTAAGAGTGTACAGGCCCTACAAAATTTAACCTCAGTTGTAAAATCTCATGAACAGAAAATACAGAAGCTGTTAAGTCCCCCAAACTCCCCTAACAATGAGGACCCATTCTCATGGCTAACACTTATTCGCCAGGGACTTAACTTAACCCAGGCTGCTGGAGTAAGGAACCTCTCCCACTGCTTCCTTTGTGCTGCACTCAGAAAAGCTCCCTTAGTGGCAGTCCCACTACCAACCACTTTCAATATCACCACTGACTCTACCAGCTCTTCTCAAGCAACATTCTTGCCTCAAGTCCCATTATACCGTAATCCACAGAGTCAAACCCTTCCTTTTTGCTACTCTACTCCAAACTCTTCGTGGTGTGATCACACACAAGCTCCCAGCAGGACCCAGATGGCCCCCGTTGGTGGCTACTTTTGGTGTAACCAAACTCTATCTAAAACTCTTAACACCATGCTTCCATCACACAGTCCCTTTGTGTTCCGGTATCTTTAGTGCCTAGCTTAACCCTATATAGCGAAGGAGAATTATCTGAACTAGCTTCCCAGCTCAGCTCCAGCAATAACATCCAAAAGCGGGCTGTTTTTCTTCCCTTAATTATCGGGGTTTCCCTAGCATCGTCCCTAGTAGCCTCAGGACTTGGAACAGGGGCCCTCACCCACTCGATTCAATCCACACAGAACCTCTCCACTCAGGTCCAGGCAGCCATAGAGGCTTCAGCTGAAAGCTTAGCCTCTTTACAACGTCAAATCACCTCAGTGGCCCAGGTAGTAGCACAAAATAGACAGGCATTAGATCTTCTTACTGCTGAAAAAGGAGGAACATGCCTCTTCCTAGGAGAGGAGTGTTGCTACTATGTAAATGAATCAGGCCTGGTTGACACCAATGTCAAAACATTAAACAAAATCAAAAAGGAGCTTCAACAATTTAATGCCCCCTTAACCCCCAGACCACTGGTATGGCTGCTGCCTGTAGTACAGCAGATGCTTCCATTCCTAATTCCCATACTAATCCTCTGTGTTATGTTATGTCTTGCTCCCATTCTAATAAAATTTCTCCGAGCCAGGGTCCAAGAGATCACCCGAGTCACCTTCAACCAAATGCTCCTGCATCCCTACACCCAACTGCCAACCTCAGAACCTAACTACGCCCCTTAACAGCAGGAAGCAGCCAGACAGACCACGGCGCCCTAAATTCTTATAATCAATAAGATGTTGGACTGTTTGGGTGAGGGAAAAGGGACAAGATGGAGGAAGGTGAACAAGATGGAGCAGTCCCTATTGTTTCTGGGTTCTTCATCACAGATTTTCTCGTGCCCGGGAAAAGAACTAAATCAACTGAGCATGCACAGAATGACGTCAAGCCAGGGACACCGAAATTCAAGAAACCATTCCTACACACACGCCCCAAACTCCTCCCCTTCCAGCTCCCAGGCATAAAAGTCCGCCGCCGGCAGGAGCCAGCGTGACTTCTTCGGCCCCCCACATTCGTGGACCAGAGAACATCACCCGAGAGCGCCAGGACGACTTCCCTGGCCCCCTACACCTGAGGACCAGAGAACCTCGTCTGAGAGTGTATGCATATTTGCAATAAAAGACTGCCACTTTCTTATGTACTTTGGCCTCATGTTTAATTACTTAGCTCTCCTAAATTAAGTTAAATTAAATTAAATCAAAATACCTATGGCAGACTGGAGTTACTTAAATCGGCATCTACCTGTTGAGACAGGGATATTAGTCCAGTTTCTTCTTGAAATAGGGAAGCTGTACTGATGGTTGCTGATCCAGCTTTGCTAAGTCCAGCCAAGAGGGGAACTAGGAGTGGGGTGGCTTGGCAAAACTTGGGATTTAACTCAGGAGAAACGATGAGAAGTTATCCTTCTGGTCCACTGTACATGTATACCTCGGGAAGTACATGAACTAGCACTCATAGGAGAAGTTCTGGTGCAGTCCCATTAAGGCAGCAAGAGACCTCAAGTGCAGGCCAACCAGGTATTGTTAGGTGCTTGGTAAGAGACTAAGGTGCTTATCGAAGTAAGCAGGGACTGATTACAAGTAGCCTGAAAGGAAGAACCAGTTAAGTTATATCTAGTACTAATTAGACAAGAAGTGTTCCCAGACACATCCCCTTGTGTGAGGGCATGGGGTTTCACATGATAAGATAGAGGGCCACTTTTAAGGGTGGCTTCTACTCCTAATCCTGCATAATAAGGGGGTTTTGCTTTTAGACATACCCAACAATCTAGGGCTAGTTTATGCTGGGTGAGGTTAAAGAGGTGATGTACCCCACCTAGTATAGACATCAGGCTGGGTTGAGGTTGCTGCCATTGCAGCTCCAGTTTAGGAATTAGGAATGGTGGTGGAACAGTTAAACCGACCTTGTCCAGTGTTTTTGGAACATAATGTTGCCTAGATCAGTTAAAGGCCTGATTGACTTGGGTGGGCTCCATGAGACTAGAATTTTCTTCTGGATAGTGAACATAGTCCCAACATCAAATCCTGGGATATAAAGTCTTAATCTCCATGACATGTCGTAATACCATTGAGCTGAATTAGGATTATGGACAGTTATAGTAAGAGGTTTACATTTTTTTCTAGTACATAATTTAGGATGGGAAGCATGACTTACAGAAAGAGTTGAAGATTGGGTTGATTCCCCAGAGTAAGTGCCTAAAGTTACACATGTCTAATTAGGGCAGAAACACCGGTAAGTATCTCGACAGCTAGAGTCAGGATGATTCCCAGGACAGAGGTAAAAGTCAACATTTTGGAGACCTTTTTCTGCACCTTTGGAGCTCCCACATCCAATCTGGCTCCCAGGGTGTCCAAATCCTGCTGCAAGGTTGATGCTTCCTGCCCCCATGACCAGTAGGTTGTGTTGCTCTTTGTGGGTATGGGCTGGTTCTGGGAAGAGCGCACATAAATCAACTGCAAAGGAGATTTCCTTGGAGTTTCCTGCCTTCCAAGTAGGGTTTGCAAATACATGTCCTGTCATGAAAGAGGTGAGGAGAAATGAATAAGAAGGTACAGAGGACATCACAGGCAAAAAAAAAAAAAAAAAAAAAAGAGAGAAATAAATAAAAAGAATTAATCTAATGGCTTCACCTAACTAAGCCGCAGTTTTAAGAGGCTTGACCCAGGCTTGGGGACCTATGTTTCTTGCTGGGTTTTGTTGGCCTTTTTGATGCAGAAATGATGAATAAAAGCAGGAGTGCTATCCACCTTCAGAACCATTGGCATGGTGAGGATGGTAGTGTGAGGTCCTTTCCAAGCAGGAGTGAGTACTTCTCTCTGGAACTTTTTAACAAACACCAGGTCACCTGGCTGGAATGAGTGGCAAGTCCCTATCTGGTCAGGAATTGGATTGGGATGGGCTCCTCGAACAAGTGGTTGGATAGTATTTTGTACCTTTTGGAGAGACTGTAGGTACTGTAATAAAATAGCTTGTGATATTTCTGTCAAATGAGTATCTCATAGCTTAGGTAAGATAGGAGGTGCCCTCCCATACATGATTTGACTGTGGAAAGGAGACTGCAGGTAATAAGTTAAGAGGCATGACTGGAAGTTTTGCTGCATCCCGGGCCTCTGAGTCACCTTTCTGTTTACTATGGGCAATCACCATGTTTTCTCTTTGATGTCCTTTGCAGTGGATTACAGCCACCTGCTGAGGGAGCCATATGGCTTTAAGCAGGGCTATAATTTCTTCTCTGTTTTTGATAATCTTTCCTGCTGAGGTGAGTAGCCCACGCTCCTGATAGATGGTTCCATGCACAGGTACAATAGCAAAAGCATACCTGTTGTCAGTGTAAATGTTAATACGTTTATCCTTACCCCATCAGAGAGCTTGAATGAGGGTGATCAATTCAGCTTTTTGTACAGAGGTGTTTACTGGTAATGACTGGGACCACAGCACATCCATCTCAATAGTAACAGCTGGGCCAGTATTTCATAACCCTGTTCAAGGAAGTTGCTACCAACTGTAAACACAGTGGTTTCTGCTTCTTTTAGAGGTACATCTTGGAGATGAGGTCAGCTAGTTTCCAACAGTTCCTGACAGCCATGGACAGGTGTAGTGAAGTCTGGATCAAGGAGTAAAGCAGTTGAATTCAAACACCTTGTGGGAGAGAAAGTCAAATGAGGCTGATCTAATAGTAAACTGAAACTGTAGGATGAGAGCCTTCAACATACATTTTCCAGAAGTACTTTGTAATAAACATTTAACCCTTATGGCATGAGGAGCCATAAGGGTTAAATGTTGGTCTACAGTTAACTTATCAACCTCTTGGACTAGGCTTGCTGTTGTCATTGTGGCTCACAGAAAACTTGGTGATCCAGAGGCCGCAGGATCCAGCCTCTTAGACAAATAAAACACTAGGTGTTTCCAGGGTCCTAAAATCTGAGTAAGCACCCCCTTAGCAACTCCCTGGCTTTCATGGACAAACAGGTGAAAAGGATTTGAGATATTTGGGATGGCTAGAGTAGAGGCTTCAGTTAATACCTTTTTCAGATGTTGAAAAGCCTGTTCCTCTGTGTCTGTACAAACTGGCAGGCCATTCCCTCCCATAGCAGTGTACAGGGGCTTGGCAATCTCTGTGAACGATGATATCCATAGGCAACATTATCCCATGACCCCCAGGAATTTATGTACCTTTTCTTGTTGGTGGGAGTGGGGATTTCTAGGATGGCTTCTTTCTGGGCACTGGTGAGTGCCCTTTTTCCTTGGTTTATCTTGTATCCCAGGTAGGACTCTCTGAGAAGACAAAGCTGCACCTTCTTGGCTGAGGCTCGATACCCAAGCTCTTGAAGTAGGTAAAGTAGGTCCCTAGTATGTTGCAGACAACTGTCTTTAGTTTCAGTATCGAATAAAACGTCATCCACGCACCAAAGAGGAGTACAGTTAGGGTGACTGGCTCAGAATGGTATAAAATCCTGCTGGAGAGCCTCTCCAATAAGGGTGGGGGAATTTTTAAAACCTTATGTTAATCAAGTCCAGGACAATTGGGTGATGTCTCCTGGGCCAAGATATGTCCATTCAAAAGCAAAGATCAGTTGACTCTTGGGGACCAGAGGAATAGCAAAGAAGACATCGTGTAGGTCAAGGACAGTGTATACTCTATGTTCTGGCAGAACCAGGCTAAGTAGAGTATACAGATTAGGGACAGACGGATGGACAGTAACGGTCCATTTATTAACTTCCCTTAAGTCCTATACTGACCAGTAATCATTAGTTCCCAGTTTCTGGACAGGCAAAAATGTAGTATTCCAGGTGAACTGACATGGTGTTAGTGTGCCAGCTTGTAACAGTCATTGAACATGGGGATTTACCTACTGTCTAGCCCACTAACTCATAGGATATTGCTTTACCTGGACTTACAAGGCAGTGGACAGGAGCTCTATGACCACTGGCGAATGGTGTTTAGCCAGTTCTGGGGGATTTGACTTGGTCCAAACGCAGGGAAAGTGTCTGTAAGTCCAATAGGAGAGGATTAGTATTATTTTTCAGTATTATCTATTATTTTAAAAATAATAGATATTCCTCTGACAGAGGAGTTAGCAGGAGTTGGGCAGTGGGGGGCTCTGTATCTCCTAGTATGAGGTGGGTCTGCTGGGCTGAGAAGGAGACAGAGGCCTGTAACTTATGGAGCAGGTCTCATCTGAGGAGAGGAAAAGGACAGTCCGTCCCAAGCTCACTTCTTGTGAGTGTGTGACAGGATATTCTTGAATAGCTCCAGTAGTCCCTTGTATAGCCATTCTTTTATTAGAGACACTGCTCAAGGGGGTCTGCAGCACTGAGTGCTCTGCCCCTGGTATCTGCTAGGAAACATACAGGCTGGCCCCCCACTGTAGTGGTCACCATGTGCTCCCAGGGGCCAAGAGCGAGGGAGCCCTGGCCCTGTCAATCATCTGACTCCTTCATTTCAGGGAGGGTGAGGACTTTTTTCTTTTCTGATTTCTCCTCTGGCTGTAGCGGCCATTCCTTTTTCTAGTGCCTAGTCTGCTTGCAATAGGTACATTGGTCTTTCTCTAGGAGAGCCAGTTCACCTCTTTTGCCCTTCTGGTGGGGACCTGAGGTTTTCCAGCCATTTTTCTGTGATGGGAGCCTTCCTTTCTTGACCTCCTGGATAGCTGCTACTAAGATTTTTTTTGTCTTTTGGATGCTTCATCAGTGTCCTTTTCACCTGCCTGTGCTGCTTATTTTTGTTTTTCAAACTCTTGCTTGTCAAAAACTTATTGGGCCATCTCTAAAAGCTGACTGATATTCATCCCAGCAAATTCCTCCAGTTTTTGGAGTTTTATTTTAATATCAGGGGCTGCCTGAGCCACAAATGCTAAATTAAGAGCATAGCTATTTTTGGGATTCACCAGGTCAAAAGGTGTATAAGTCTGATAGACCTCCTGGAGGCATTCTAAAAACACTCCCGATGACTTTATCCAGCCCCTACACAATGTCAGTCATCTTAGACAAGTTTATGGGTTTCCAACCAGCTCCCTTGATACCCACGGGGAGATACTGGTGAAATCATCCAATGTTGTCTTCCCACTTGAGGAGTTCGGGTCCCAATTAGACTGAGTAGAGGGAAAGACATCCTCAAGAAGGTCTCTAGCTTCCTCCTCCAGCCTACTGGCTGATGTGAGGAAATACTTTCTGGCCTCTCTTCAGATATGTTCCTTCTCTTCTGAGATAAAAAGGGTCAAAAGGAGCTGCTGACAGTCAGCCCTGGTGGGTCAGTGGGTCCAGAGCATGGACTGCATCAGTGAGATCAACACCTGGGACTTTCCAGAAAAGGAAAGATTATGAGTCTTCCAGTTATACAGGTCAGAAGTAGAAAAAGGGACATAAACCAAGATTGGGACTAAGCGGTTATTACCCAGAGAGACTTGTGTTTCTCTCAGTGGTAGAAGGGGGTCTACTTCCTCTGGCCACAGCTGCAATAGAGAGGCAATAGACGGCAAGCCTACAAGGGATGTAGTCGAGGAGACAAGGGAAGATTCTAAGGGAGAAGAAGAGTTATAAGGTAGCAGGAACTGGGTGTGGGAGACTCTCCTTTTCTTCAGAGGGAGGCAGTACAGGGGGAGCTGAACCAGCCGAGGGTCAAGTCAAAAATGTGGTCTGGCTTAAAAGGACCTTGGAGGCAGAATTATGAATGGCACATGAGCAAAGCCATGGAGGAGGGCTTCTGACCAAACTCAGCCATTGATCAATGTAGGGAAACTGATTGGTGTGACTGAGTGTTCCAGCAACAACCCT
The DNA here is from genome assembly GCF_008728515.1 of Papio anubis. Lineage (NCBI taxonomy): Eukaryota > Metazoa > Chordata > Mammalia > Primates > Cercopithecidae > Papio > Papio anubis. The sequence continues at coordinate 5,128,200 of NC_044997.1, forward strand.
CCACACAGCCTGAAAAATTGCAAGGTTCAATGACCCTAATGGGGGCCTCCTGACTCCAAGCTTTGGCTGTTCTACTTCACAGAGTGTCCAGAGTTTGCTTTTTTTAAGGCAGACCCCAAAATCCTCTGAAAAGCCTAGAGAAAAATTCTTCAACATACATTGGAAGGGGCTCCAATCCTTATAAGTCCAGGAAGAGGAGTTTCCCATTTTTGGAGGGAGGTTAACAAGGTTTGAGCAGGGATATCAAACCCTACATGGACAGAGAAACTCACTCCCTGGGGGGCTGGAGTATCAGAAAACAGAATTAACATAACCAGAAGGAGCAGAAAGACAACGATAGCTAACACTATTTGCCACATGATGGTTAACTTTAGTTTTAAGATTGCGGGAGGACTAGAGGACGACCTGAGGTCTCCTTGGCCAGATGGATGTAGGAGTCCTCCCTCTTTCCCTGGACCTGTAGCATAAATACTTTTGTCTCCATGACTCAAAGGCAAATAGCTCAAACTTGGCCTTTTTTTTTTTTTTTTTTTTTTTTTTTTAGGGTTTGATGAGTGAGAGAAGAGTCAAGTCCTAGAGATGCTGAACTTGCTGTGACTCTGGAAAACAAGATGTACAAGGTAAGGGATAGGGATGAGCAGGAAAAGGGCCACTCCTCAGATATTTCCTAAAGTAGGAGAGTAGTCACAGAGGAATAGAATAAGAGTCTAAACGGAGTAAAGCAGTAAGGGCGTCGGTTTCTCTGCACAGTGCCCTATATAAGGGCATGACAAAGTTATAGGATGACTGAAGAGATGAATAAGGAGGTCTGCAGAGTGGCTATTTTGAACCCACCACTGGTTTAGTCTGGAGGTGGCCCAGTCACTTGGACATGGGGTGTGTCAATCTAAATGCTAGCAACCTTCATGATGCCAGAAATCCCAAACAGGCGAAATGCCCCCACACTTGTTCCCATAACAACACCTGATTTATTTGTGACAGAAAAAGCAGGACTAGGATGGACAACCCAAAAGATTAATGAGAAATTTAACCTCCTTTGATAAAAAATCAACACTAAGGACCTTGAAGAAGTTCTTGCCCAGATGTCTTGGGCAGTATCAATGACCTGACATATGAAACTGTGACAACAACTAAACAGGACAATAGACACCGAGCAGAACAATAAACATAAAATAAGCAATAGACTTAGAATATATAAACAATTATGATAGTTTTTATTAGGTAGACAAGGGGAGGGGGTCCCGTGGTGGGATCAGTCAGATGCCTGCCTGGCCACTCCCCCTGAGAGGAGTTGGGCTCCTCTTAGCATTGGCAGGCCAGTATAAACTCCCGGCTCAGATCGAGCTATGCCTGATGCTGCCTTAAGCCTTACAAGGTCACCACCGAACCACAGGTGAGGGCCCAGTCAAACTCCATAGCTTTCACCATGGAGCTACAAACTGGAGATGCAGAGGTAGACCCCTGGACACATTCACACAGAGTTTATAACATTCATCGTGCACACATTCACACAGAGTTTATAACAATTTTTCTTATTTCCCATTCTAAACAAAGGTCCTGGGAGACCTGAACAAGAGGAGGAGAAGAGATAGAGAAATGGAAGCAGAAAGAGAAAGAAAGAAAGAGAGGACGAGAGAGTGAGAGATTAGTTTTAATGGAGAGGCTGGCCTGCTAGAAACCAGAACTCTATCCTGTGGCATCCGGAGTATGGATAGAGTCAAGAGAAGCACACCTTTGTCAGGGCTCCTTCCCTCTCCCCAAACCAGAACCAAAAGGTGCCTAACAGAAAACCAGGGCTCTGTCCTCCAGTGTCCTAGAAGAGTGGGCAGAGTTAAAGAGAGGGATGCTCTCTCTCATCAGGGCTGCTTCACTCTCACCAAACTGAAGTCATATCCGACTTACCTGACCCTTGGGTCAGAAGCTGAGGACTCAGAAGTTGAATTTTGTGGGCACACACACGCAGTAGTTGATCCACTCTCCTACAGAAGATGGTCACCTTTTGGGGACCTGGAAAATTTTTTTTTCAGGTGGCACCTCCCCTATAAGCTGACCATCCATCTGTGGGATCCCAGAGTGAGCCCAGCTTTTGCCTAGTGGTGAATAATAAATCTCGCTGGGGCCTCCAAATGTTGCACCCAAGCGAATTAGACAGAAACGCCATACTTTGAGATTAACTTGGGAGTCCTTTATTAGCTGTTGACTGAGAGACAGCTAACACAGAAATTCTCTCAGCCCCGAGGAAGGGGCTTTGTTTTCCTTTGTACTTTGGTTTAGAAAGTGGGAGGGGAGCTGAATTGCAGCAATTCCACAAAAGTAAAAACATGCAAAAAAATGAAAAACACAAATGGTTACAGGGATAAAAACAGTTCCAAGTGCAGGACTCTAAATCTATCATAAGGTGACAGGTATGGGGGGCTCTCCTGGACACAAACTCGGGGCTTTATGGTGTTATCTCTTGTGCAAAATCCTGGAACTTTGTACATTGATTGCTTCAGTACCTTATCAATTAATTGGACTCTTTGATATGTTAAGAGTCACCTTACACAAGTTAACTCCTTGAGGAAGGGGGTAGGTAAAGAGTCCTTGATGTCTTGCAAATGAAGGAGCCAAATTGAGTTCATCCAGCTTTCTCAGCTGAGGAAGAGCTTGTTCATGTGGAAACAAGGCTATATGGTTAGGGAGAGTCCAGAAACAACGTTAGGTATTACACAATAGGTTCTCTCTTACATTGCCTGAAACAATGCAAAACAGCAAAGATACTTTTTTTTTTTTTTTGATGATCCAGAACCTTACTTTTCCACCTGGCAATTTTGTTTTCCTTTAGACATTACTTTTTAAAAAAACAAAATCCTGAGGACCTGCAGTTAGGAAGCAAAGTGTGTTATTTTTCTTCCTAGATGGAATGTTTTGTTGTAACTCACAGGAACATATATAGCCAGTGCAGTCTTTCTCAAGGTGGCTTCTGAAATGCATCACATCTAAACAGACACTGTATTGTGTCTCCTCTACATAAAAAAAGGCTTTATTAGCCATAATGAAAAAAAAATCAATATTTTGATTGTGTGAACATTCTTGAAATTATTAAAATTATTATAATAAAAAAACTTTAGCAAAAATTAGCAGACTTTATTTAAGCAAATAATGATTCACAAGTGGGGTGGCACTTGGAAGGAGGGGAGGTCCAGAAAACTGTGCCAAGCTGTGTAACGAGAGAGGTTTTTAGACTAAACACAGAAGCAAACCAGAAAAATCATCTGATTGGCCAAAGCTCGCCATCTTCTTTATTTGGGCATAATGTGATGTGGCATTCACCTTACTTGAGAAGAATCTGATTCATTGGATAGCTATGATTAACTGACACTCAACTGTTTGTAATCAGGTGAAAACTTAATGGGTGTTTTTCTACATACTACATTAACTTACCTTAACTCTCTATTATGTAGAGACTCAAGTATGAAAGCATAACCACCTCATTTAACTGGTTTGTTTTGTTTTTTTGAGACAAATTCTCACCCTGTCATCCAGGCTGGAGTGCAATGGTAAGAACTCTCTCAGCTCCCTCCAACTGCTAATTCTCAGGTTCAAGCAATTCTCCTGCCTCAGCCTCCTGAGTTGCTGGGGTTACAGATGCAATGTGCCACAACTCCCAGCTAGTTTTTTGTATCTTTCCAGCTAATTTTTTTTTATCTTTAGTAGAGAGAGGGTTTTACCATTTTTGCCAGACTGGTCTCGAACTCCTGACCTCATGATCCACCCTCCTTGGCTTCCCAAAGTACTTGGATTACACATCTGAGCCTACGTGTCTGGCCCACCTCACTTAACAAGACTTACAGTCCACCACTGTAGTCAGAATAGTACCTTTGTAAAAGAAATCTGTAAATCTTTCCTTCAGCATCAAAGTTATTTTACACTGATGTGTACCCTATCTTTGGAATTTTTGTTTTCGTTTTGAGATAGGGTCTTTCTCAGTCACCCAGGCTGGAGTACAGCAGTGTGATCTCAGCTCACCATAACCTCTGCTTCCCAGGTTCAAGTGATTCTCATGACTTAGACTCCCAAGCAGCTGTGGCTTCAGGCCTTTGTCACAAAACCCAGCTAATTAATATATTTTTAGTAAAGACAGTGTTTTGCCATGTTGGCCAGGCTAGTCCTGAACTTCTGGCCTCAAGTGGTCCACCCACCTTGGCCTTCCATAGTGTTGGGATTACAGGTGTGAGCCACCATGTCCAGCCTAGATTCTTTTGAGGAGGTCCTGCAAGGGAAGGAGAAAAGCTTTCAAATGTGATGAAAACATCACTGAAAATTCTGTTAATTGCTAATCCTGCATCCTAGAGAAATCCACTGAATTGTGTAGCTGTTTAAATTATGAGCCATTATGATTATTTTGAATATACTATTTAATACTTTTAGGTGTGTGACTTTTGTCGTGTGTGTGTATGTGTGCGCGTGTGTCTGTGTGTGTTCCAATAATGGACTTTATTAGTGTTCCTCATTCCTTAGACAGCTGTCAGTTGTGCAGATATGCTGGCCTAAGGAAGTGGAGGGGAAACATAAGACACATGTAGTCTTACATGTAGTGTAAATAGAGAGTTTCTGTGGTCCGAGTTTGAAGATTATAACCCGGGACCATAGGTTCAAGTTGACCAGAATGTATGCTCCGATCAACAGCAGGAACAAGTGAATTTTTAAAGGAAAAAAAAAAAGAGGCAGTTCCTAAATGATTTATCAAGAATTTGCATGAAAATAACATAAACTATTGCTTGGCTATAAATTGTTCTTTGTATTACAAATTCCAGAGACATGAAGCTAATAGGTGAGTCAGCTAGTTAGAAATAAAATGTATGCAAACAATTGCCCCCAGGCATGGGTGTTCCAGGAAGTGAGTGTGGCTAAAGTCTCACACACTCTTGTCTCCCTGGGCCTGATAAGTTTTGCATACCTCACAAAACTCAGACTTTTCTGAACTACTTTTTTTCTATCATGTAAGAGAAAAATGTCTATAAATATAATGTTGTTAACATTCTATTGGAATTTGAGTAAGACTGGAAAAATCTTTAAAAAAAAATCATAAACTTCTACTTCAAATTCCTCTCAAAATTTCTAAATGACATCTATGCAAACCCAATTTGGAAAACAAATCATGAATGAAAAAGTCACTTTAGAATTTACAAAATTTAATGGAATTTCAAGAAAGCCCAAAAACAAATAAAAATACCTGGAGCAGGATCTCTTTTTGTAGAAATCACTCAACTGTAATATCCTTGAAGTTTTTTTCTTTGCATGGAATAATCTGATTATAAAACTTGTTTGGAATGAGTTGAATGAGATATTTTAAGAATAATGTTCAATACATTTTGATTTAAATAATAGATTGCTCATGGAATAAGTGCATGTTGATTTAAGCCTTCATTTTCTCATAATAGGAAATTTTACTGCTTTCCACACATTTTGTCAGCTTGAGTTATAGTACAGCAGATCAGAGCAAGATCAACAATTGAGAACCATGTGTACACAATTATGCAAATCTTTTATCATGTTCCCTCCACTAGAAGTCATTTAATTGTCTTCTTCTATATGTAAAGACTACTATTTCTGGAATCAGGGAAATAAAGGAAATAGAAATGAATAAAGCTTTATTCAAAGCCAGAAGTGAATGAACACCGTCATTAAATAGGGCAATATACAAATAAAAATAGAAGGAAATTTCCATAAGGAACTAAAACACCAAAGAGAGAAAATATTCTAAGACTTTGTCTATATCTGTTGTAAACCATATGGATGTTCCAAACCAAAACAACAACTTTGGTAAAGTTGGAAGGCAATTCTTTTAAAAGGAATAAACAATTTAATTTTTTTTGCCATTTTTGTCCTTTATTCTTTTCCTGATTTAAGGCCATGTTTTTTTTTTTTCTTTTGGAGATTGAAAATGGGCACAAGCTGAACCCTATAAGGAATTCTCATGACTTCTTGTTTGAGATTTATATTCTTTAAATTATATGTGATGTTTCGATGAGGACTGCATTACGTTTTTAGATTGCTTTCGGCAGTATGGTGATTTTTCACAACATTGATTTTACCCATCCGTTAGTGTGGGGTGTGTTTCAATTTGTTAGTGTCACGTGTGATTTCTTTCAGCAGTGTTTTGTAGTTTTACTTGTAGAGTTGTTTCGACTCCTTGGTTAGGTATATTCCTAAGTATTTTATTTTAAATTTTTTTTTGGGCTACTGTAAATGGGGTTGAGTTCTTGATTTGATTCTCTGCTTGGTCACTGTTGGTATATAGAAGAACTACTGATTTGTGTACATTAATCTTGTATCCAGAAACTTTGTTGAATTCTTTTGTCAGTTACAGAAGCTTTCTAAAGGATTCCTCAGAGTTTTCAAGGTAAATGATCAGATCCTCAGCAAACAGTGACAGTTTGACTTACTTTTTACTGATTTGGATGTCCTTTATTTCTTTCTCTTGTCTGATTGCTCTGGTTGGGATTTCCAGTACTATGTTGAAGAGGAGTGGTGAGAATGGGTCACCCTTTGATACAGCAGTCCCACTACTGGGTATCTACCCAGAGGAAAACAAGTCATTATTCAAAACAGATACTTGCACACATATTACTATAGTGGCATAATTCACAACAGCAAAATTGTATATCCAACCCAAATGCCCATCCAATCAACAAATGGATAAAGAAACTGGAATACATATATATATATATATATGGTGTAATACTATGCAGCATAAAAAGGAATGAATTAACACCATTTGGAGTGACCCAGATGAGACTGGAGACTATTATTTTTAAGTGAAGTAATTCAGAAATGGAAAACCAAACATCATGTGCTCTCACTGATATGTGGGAGCTAAGCTATGAGTAAGCAAAGGCATAAGAATCATACAATGGACTTTAGGGACTTGTGGGTAAGAGTGGAAAGGGGCAAGGGATAAGAGACTGCAAATATCATGTAGTGTGTACTGCTTGGGTGATGGGTCCACCAAAATCTCACAAATCACTACTAAAGAACTTACTCATGTAACCAAATACTACCTGTACCCCAATAACTTATGGAAAAAATTTTTAAAAATTGTATGTGAGAGTATAACTATATAATTATGTCATAGATGTTGTTTATAGCATTTTTTTTCTTTTTTCTTTTACCTTCCTTTTTATCACCTTCCTTTTTTTTTTTTTTTTTTTTTTTTTTTTCTTTTCTAGCTTTCTGGGATTGCCAGTAGTTCCTGGTGTTCCTGGATTTGCAGCTGAATAACTCCTATTGCTGACTGCATCTTCACAGGGACTTTTTCTTTATTGTTTGTCTGTATCTCCATGTTTCTTTCCTTCATATAAGGACAGAAGCCATTGGATTTAGAGTCAACCATAACACAGTATAACCTTATTTTAACTTGACTGACATTGGAATAACTTGTGTGGGTCAGAGTCCTTTGAATAGATAGAGTAACTTAGATTCCAAGACTGGATTCTAAACCTCATCTTAATCACTGTCTGATACTGGGAAATCTTCGCATCCAAACTTCATTTTTCTTATTCATCAAAGCATTTCTTATTCATCAAAGCATTCATCAAAGTGTCAGCAATTCTCATTTCAACAAATTCATGTAAAAGTTAAATGAATCTGTGTAACATGAAGTTGTTGGAATACCTTGGTCAGATCCTAGATAAGGATAGAAACACCACCAGATAAGCAACACAGAACAAATAGAGCATGTCTATTTTCTAACTTACCCTGAATTAAAGTTTTCAAATATTTTCCCCCAAAATTATAAGTGTTGTTGCGAAGGACAAAACAGGATAATGAGAGCATTCCTGGGAAAATTAGTTTCTTGAAGAATTAGCTTACTTGTTAAATCATAGAGAGACTAGAAAGTGGTGTAAAATTTCATACTTCCACTAAATGGACACGTTGAGCCCATGTTCAATTACATGCCATTATTAAACCAGCTCCAATTATATAAAGCAAAGGGGCCTTTCTGGGCATTTGACATCCACCATTTTTTTTTTTTTTTTTTTTCCTTGCACGGAGAACGGATTAAAAGAAATGAGAATACTTCTTGTTTGAGGCATTTTCCTTGCTGGTCCCATAGAGCTTGGCTGTGGGGTCCTAGCTCATTCTTTTGTTTTCCTCTTCTCTCTGTATGAATGATGCTTTCTGCAGGGTCTGTGTTTGTTCAGTTATTTCTAGGGTGACCAACTCATCCAAGTTTGGTCAGGAATTTTCTTGGTCTATCTCTGAAAGTCTTGCATCCAGGAATTCACTCTATCATAAAGAAACTGGCATATGACTCTCATAGCCACCGTAGGGTTTGACTGATTCTATCCTTTGTCAGAGGTAAACACAATTGGGGTGAGGTCCAAATGCTGTCCATTGTCTTCTACAGGAGAACAATATTACAATAAAAATATTTTTACTTGTATCACTTTTTATATTGCCTCATGTAAGACAAGACTCATCTCTTTTTTTTTTTTTTTTTTTTTTTTCAGAGTCTTGCTCTGTCACCCAGGCTGGAGTGCAGTGGCCGGATCTCAGCTCATTGCAAGTTCTGCCTCCCGGATTCAGGCCATTCTCCTGCCTCAGCCTCCCGAGTAGCTGGGACTACAGGTGCCTGCCAACTCGCCCGGCTAGTTTTTTTGTATTTTTTAGTAGAGAAGGACTCATCTCTTATTTGGCAGATTGTAAATTATGCATGTATCACAGTCTTTACCTACCTACGTAGCCAGTTTCCTAACTGGCTGCCTACCTATATACCTACAGACTTATCTATATACTTAACTACCTGCCTATCCACCTATCTATATGTTTGTCTACTACCTACTAAATATGACCTAAGTACCTATATACCTATCTATATTTCTTTCTACTTACCTACCTATATATCTGCCTATTTAGCTACCTACCCATCTACCTACCTTTGTATCTCTCTATTTACCTGTCTACCACTTACCAAATATGACCTAAATACCTCTCTATTATATATATTATATATCTTCTTACATAATAATATACCTAGCTGTCCACCTGTCTACATATCTACATAGCTACTTAACTTCCTACCTTCCCACCTACCTACTAAGCAAGCTGCATATAATCCCACCTACCTAACTACCTGCCTGTATACTATGTACTAAATGTGACCTAAGTACTTATCTACATACCTTCCTGTCTAGTAAGATATCTACCTACATAGCTAGTTAGCTAGCTGCATACCAACATATACCTACAGACTTATCTACTTATCTATATAACTATCAACTTATGAATATACCTACCTATCTATCCTACATATCTGCCTACTAAGTATGACCTAAGTATCTATCTGTATACCTTTATACTTACTAAGCTACCTATATACCTAGCTAATTAGCTACCTACTTACCAACTTATATCTACAAGCTTATTTACTTAACTATCTACTACTTGTGAATATACTTACCTAACTATCCACTTATCTACCCTACTTATCTGTATACTTGTTTACTACCTACTAAATATGACCTAAGCACCTATTTATTTACTTTTCTACCTACTAACCTACCTACCTACCTAGCTACCTACCCACCTACCTATTTATCTACATACTTACCTAACAATCCATCTACCTACTTGCCTACCTAAGTACAATGTTTGCTAACTACTAAATATAACCTAAAATACCTATATACTTTTTGACCTACTAACCTACTTACCCACCTAACCCCCTACCTATATAAAACCACTACCTATCTACCTACCTATGGGAAATCTGGATCCCAAGAAAAAAGTCAGTTTTGGAAACCAAATACCAGACCCTGTTATTATATTGTCAGGTTAAGATGTAGTTATCTTTTCTTTTTCATTAACTCCTCTGCAGCAACACTTGCATCCTGTCACCCATATTTCTGGTAAAGTGTACACCTGACTTGGAAATTGATGGTTGGAGGGAAACTTAGCCACTGTCACTGGCCTAAATCTCCCAATATCTTGGACCTAGCAACTGTCCATTGTTCAACCATTTGTGCCTAGTCTTGGTTGCCTCTACTGGGCAGCAGTCAACATTATAGGATTCTGATAATAAACACCTCAACAGTTTCCCTGATGTTCTTGTAAAACATATACCAATTTACACCATGCTTCACACACTGATTTGGGGAAAAAAAAAAAAAAAAACAGATTCAATACCTAATTAAAATATACCACCACTTTAGTAAATTACATGATGCAAAACACTGAACTGTCAAATCGTACCCTCTGGAGTCACCCGAGCAAGGCTTTAATGAGAATGTCATAGGAATGTGTCATTTTGCAACACAGTAAAGAAGGGATGTTTCTTTTCCTCCATCATCACTCCTCAAATCTCCTATTCCACACTGTATGTTTCTAGCCTAGGCTGATGCATAAGGTTTCTAACAAAGACCTATGACCACTTTACCATCAAAAAAGAAAAATTTGGGGTCATCTTTTTTCTTTACTCAGTGCACAGCTTAGGTAAATGTTTCCATTTCACATAAATCCATAGATAATGCTATTTCACATAAATCCATAGATAACATGTTTCCTTGCTATAAAAGATTCCTAAACAACTAGGTACATCATGATGAAACAATCCATAGATAAGGATTATCTTGCTAGCAAAAACCACTTGGTTGGCTCACTATAAGGTCTGCAAGGAGAATACTTAGAATAAAATGAGCCTGAATCTCTAGTGCTAACTCCCACACCAAAGGAAATGAATCGGTAGAAAACCTATTACTTTAATTGTTGGCTTCCCGGTGAAGAAACGTAAAGATTTTTATTGATATTAACATACATAAGCACTATCCCAACACACTCTCTCTCTTTCTCTCAGCTTATTTAGCTTTAAGCCTTCCAAGTCTATAAAAGTATACTTTAACATATCAGAGAAGAAGTTTATAGTCGATTTTAACATTATTAAAATAGTAATATTTAATATTTAGGATTTAATTCTGTTACATTAATTTTTCTAGCAGTTAGAAAATTGATTACTTTTTCTAGAGGATCTAAATCTGTCATTAAAGGAAAAATTTACATCTTTGTATTATTAATAGAAATGGCTTAGCACCCTATTCCAGTAAAAATAATATCAGTAATAATGAAATACCACTTCTGGCAACTTTTTATTACTGATAACAAATGAAACTAATGTGTCATTTGTTGCTGAAAATAATTAATATTAAAGTGAGCAATAAGCAATTTTTAAAGCAGTAATAAATATGTGATTTTTTAATGGCTTTGTTCTGCTTTCATTTCTTCTGCTACTGAATTATTTGATATTTTATGAATTGGCTGATGTGTACCATTGGTAGATGTTCAAAAGCAAATACAAATAGAAGATTATTCTCTTTATTAATAGTTGCATTAATAATGTTTCCTCTATTGAGAGAATCCATAAATCCTGTAACATATGAAATTGTCTGTATATTAGCCAATCTTTGCTTATTTGTGTTTTCTCTGCTGGTAGCCACCCTTCATTATTGGATGATAGGTCGATTGGATGTTTAGTACATTCTTGACCTTTGTGTATGCAAGTGGAAAAACAATTTTGGCTAAATGGGCCCTTGTGGTTTTAGAGCTTTGACTTAACAATTCATTAGTGACCTCTACAGTAGGTAGAGAATGACTAATTTATAAGAGATTGAAGAACAGCGAATCAACTATTGTTATTTAGTAATTTAGTCTAAGCTTTGCATTTCCCACTGGTTGAGATATACTTTTGAGTGGACTTTTAGATGAGAATTTGAAGAGTTGATGAAGACATCTGTAAAGGTGACCAGGAGTGAATTAATCACATGAATTCCATCCTGCTCAAAACATATTACAATGAGGAAAAGCGTGAAAGAAAATATTAGAGCAAAAAGACAAGATAATTACACGACTTCACTATATAGTCCTATACCTCTTTTCCTCATATCTCTTTTGCACATCCACCTTGGCAATCTGCTGGTAACTCTGTGTTCGGATCCCAAATTACGACCTGCTCCTGGGATTTTCTCTCGGTGCCACTTACATGTTTCAATGTATTACATAGCATTACCAAAAACAAGCAAAAATCCTTAGAGATCCTTGATTTTCTCCTTCTTATTAATGGGTCAGTAAATGTTTGTAGAATCCAACTCTTGCACTATATTGATTTATTTTCTTTCATTGATTTGTTCCGTAAGAGTTACAGAATTCAGCTTCCAGAGTCCCAAGAATTTGAAGATACATTCTGGAGTGTTTCCCAGTGTAATTTGTTAGTAGCTGCTACAAGTTACATTTATTGCTATAATTTGAGTAGACCCTTCTGTCAGGGAAGGTCTGTCCAATGCATGAAGGAAGAACTATCTGGGTTGCTGTATTTGATTTGATTTGATTTGATCTGATTTGATTTGATTTTAGAGATTTGATTTGATTTGATTTTAGAGATTTGATTTTATTTATCTATTTTTTGTTGTTGTTGTTGTTGTTGTTGTTGTTGTTGTCCTTGTTTGATAGGGAGTCTCGCTCTGTTGCCCGGCTGGAGTGCAGTGGCGCGACCTCGGCTCACTGCAAGCTCCGCCTCCTGGGTTCAAGCCCTTCTCCTGCCACAGTCTCTAGAGTAGCTTAAAATACAGGCGCCCGACACCACGCCAGGCTAATTTTTGGTATTTTTAGTAGAGACAGGGTTTCACCGTGTTAGCCAGGATGCTCTCCATTGGCTGACCTCCTGATCCGCCCGCCTAGGCCTCCCAAAGTGCTGGGATTACAAGCCTAAGCCGCTGCACCCGCCGTGGGTTGCTGTTTTATGTGTAATTGCAGATGGCTTTCTCTTAAACTTCCATCTGGGGTGCCTTCTGCAGAGCCCATGACAAATCATGTTGTCTTACGTTTTATTAATTAAAGAAATTTAAGATTAGTTCATCCCATGAAGTCTACAGATTCCCTTCTCTGACACATGTTCCCTTATCTCCCAAAGATCTCAATTTCTGGAAGCCTCCACTTGACTCTGGTACTGGTAAAACTTTTATCAAAATTCTTTTCACCCTAAACGCTTTTGGAACATTTCCTTTACTTTATTTTTCTCATTGAGAACTTGGTCCTTCCTTGGGAGGTAATAATTCATTGGCAGCACCTTTCAATAGAGACAGTTCTCTTTGTCAGTTTTCTCTTCCCCAGAACTAGAAGTGGCAAGATCTCCTTTTACCTGCCAACAGCCTCCTGCAGAATCTCCTCTTTTAAAAAGGCCAGCTTTGTAGCTCATAACATTGGTCATGTGGCTATGTCACTTTCCTCCTCCCTCTAAGGGACAGCCATGGAGGAATACATTGTTTGTATTTTACAATTTTGTATTGTATAAAATTTCCGTGCCGAAAATTTTAACATGTCATTCACAGACACTACTTTTGTTTTAGTAACTAAATATTTTAAAATTCATGGAGTTTCAACCTCAAGTATATATTGACATCTTGGAGGAGATTTACAAAATTATAAAGCCTACAAAGTAATAAATCCTCTGTCCCCAGAGAGTTTCAGATTCTGTGACTTGGGCTCTGCTTTCAGAAGTTACCCAACTGTGCATAATGCATAGGCAAGATTGAAAACCACATACATAAATGGTCTTTTCAATACCTTGGTTATTTCTATTTCTTGATCTCTTGCATGGTTTACCTTGTTGCTAACTCTGCCATGCATTCCTATATTCTCAACCTTCTCATTACTCACTACCAAAAAGCACAGACAATCTTTCCAATGCATTCATATTTCCATATCTTTATGTCTTCTCTTGCATATTTCTTCTTGTTCCTGACTCTGGGATGTATGCCCATACTGTCCACCTTCTCATCATTTGTAACTCTGACATTAGTTTTAAAGATTAACATCCTCTAATTACCATTTATCACTTTTTCTTTTCTGTTCCTCGTACTGACAGTCTTGAGTTCTGCTAGGGACTGAAACCTACTGTTTTTGGTTTTATTTTTACCATTGCATTGCTATTTGTTACTGCGTTCCTGTTCTTATGGCTACTCTTATTTATCTTCAATGATGTGTACCACCATGATATTCCTGGTTTGCCTTCATCTATGACACATTTTACCCTCTGGAAAGAAACCTCACTTGAAAAAATTAAAAATATATATATATGATGACAGATTGGTATTTTATTATATAGAATAGATTACGTGATACCGCCGTAAGAAAATCATATAGTAATTCAGAGTCCCTTAAGATAGCAAGGGTTTGTATCTAAATCTTGACAACTCTTCAGAGAAGCTATTTTCCATAGAGATGGCTCTGTTCCTAATTTGTAGCTCAACAATCTGGAACACGTGGCCTCCTTAGTGTATACAGGAAAGGAAAGAAAACTGGATAACTCCACATAGAATTGATTGCGTGTATTTCATGAGTGAGAAATAGGTGTATGATATCACTCAACAGCCAGGAGCCTGAGATGCAGTCTGTTTTTGGCTAGAGGGGATGACAATCATTTGTTGATGAATACTAGTATTTGTGGGGGATTTTAAGGGGTCTACAGATCATATTATTTATTTTTTCAACTATCTTACTTTATTCCAGATTGGGAGTAACAGACAATAACAATATATTATGAGGTAACACAATGAATTGACTACTCTACTAATTCCTTATTTTATTTTATTTTTAAATTTCAGTAGTTTTGAGGGAAAAGGTGATGTTTGGTTGCATGGAAAAGTTCTTTAGTGGTGATTTCCAAGATTTTCCTGCACCCATCAATTGAGTAGTGTACACTTTATCTAATGTGTGGTCTTTTACTCTCACCCCCACTTCTACCCTTCTCCCCAAATCCCCACAGTCTTCTATGTTATCCTTACGCCTTTCTGTCCTCATCACTTAGCTCCCACTTATAAGTGAGAACATGTAATATTAGGTTTTTTATTTCTGAGTTACTTCACTTAGAATAATGGTCTCCAGCCTCAACCAGGTTGTTATGAATGCCATTTTTTTCCTTTTATGGCTGAATAGTGTGTATATATATTTATATTTTTATATTTTTTCTGTTCACTTGTTGGTTGATGGGCATTTAATCTGGATACTTATTTTAGCAATTGAAAATTTTACTGTTGTAAACATGCTTGTGAAAGTATCCTTTTTGTACAGACACTGACTTCCTTTTCTCTGGGTAGATATCCAGTAGTGGGAATGGTGAATCAAATGGCAGTTGTGATGGTTAATATTGAGTTCATCTTGACTGTATTGAAGAATGCAAGGTATGGTTCTTGGGTGTGTCTGTGAGGATATTGCCAAAGGAGATTAACATTTGAGTTGGTGGACTGGCAGAGACAGATCACCTTCATTCTGGGTAGGCACCATCTAGTCAGCTGCCAGTGCAGCTAGAATAAAAGCAGGCAGAAGAAGGTGGAAGAACTAGACTGGCTGAGTTTTCTGGCTTCCATCTTTCTCCTGTGCTGGATGCTTCATGGTCTCAAACATCAGGCTACAAGCTTTTGGTCTCTTGAACTTACACCAGTGGTTTGCCAGGGGCTTTCAGGCCCTTCGGCCACAGACTGAAGGATGCACTGTTGGCTTCCCTGCTTTTGTGATTTTGGGATTCAGGCTGGCTTCTTTGCTCCTCTGCTTGCCGATGGCCTTTTGTGGGATTTCACCTTGTGATCATGTGATTCAATATTCTTTAATAATCTCCCTTTAATATTTGCATTTGTCCTATTAGTTGTGTCCCTCTAGGGAACCCTAATATAGTAGTTCTAGTTCTTTAAGGAATCTCCATACTGTTTTCCACAGTGGTTGTACTAGATTGCATTCTTGTCAGCAGTATAAAAGTGTCCCTTTTTACCACACCCATGCCAACATGTGTTATTTTTTTACTTTTCCCACGGTATGATTGACCCCATTTTCTTGATCAGCAATTGAAGGTCAGAGTTGTCATTGAATTTATTTAAACTTCACTATAATTGAGAATGATGAGATTGGAATAATGGTGTGCCTATAACCACCATGAGTTCTATCGCTATAGCAGAAGGATAATTCATCCTAGAACATAATGCCACACCTGGATTAGAGGTGTGATTTGAAGACCACTGTCATGTTTCTTCTTTGTGCTTTCATTAGTGATAGGCACTTCAATTTTTAGCATCTTCAGAACTAGGTCCGTTTTGGTTCCCAAAGCTCCTGGTTGTTTCATCCTGAAGACATTCACATATTCGAGTTGTCCTCCTGACCAAGAAAGCCAACGGAGCTTGCGGTTCTGCCCTTTAACCTCTATAAGTCACAATAACCTAAGATGCAATAACCCAAGGCAGCTTATTTTGGTGGAATATTATTCTTGTTTGCTAGCTAGCTTTAAAATAAAGACCTCTACAATTAATTTGTTTAATCTATTGCCAACTAGCTGAAAAAGTACAATAAAAACTGATTACTTATTTTGTTTCTTAAGACCTTAATACTGCAAAGATTGGACCAGCCATGACACAGAAGCCTTGAATGAACCAGCTGAAAAACAAAATGTCATTTTAAAGACCACCATCATCTTTGCTGTGTCTCCTAATCTTAGTGAACTGATGTTGCCATTTCCAATAAGTAATATTTCAGGATTATGAGTGCTTTATTCTGTTGACCTCTTCCCTACAAGGAGCAGAGTGGGCATCAGGGAGCATCTACTTAATGCTGGAACTTGACTCTGCCTGATTTAGCTTCCAGCTTAAGAAACATTTTGGTTTTAATTGTGTTTAGCTTTTAATGACTACAATCAAAGCTCAGCAATAAAAATTCATCTACCATTGGGGAAAGGTGCTCCAAAAATCAACTGCAGTAAGTTAAAATATCATCAGTCACATTAAGTGTCACTATTTATCCAATTCTCCTCTTTATACTCTTGTCTCAGGAAATTGTTTGGAAATGCAAATTCAGACTTTAAGGTCATAGTCAGGGATATTCTGTAACACTGGATTGAATGAGTATTTCAGACATCCATACCCAGTATCCAAAATATGCTGTTTCATGAAACTTTAGCAAAGATCTGGGGTAGGGAGAAGGAGTACGGGGGTTAATGTATGTTGATTAGGAAACAGCAGGTCATCAAACTTATTTTCCTACATTTTGAACATGATTTTGAACTGTTCCTACCCTGTTTTCACCAGGATAAAAAATTGCATGACTTTACTGATGGATGGATTCTTTTTACTGGCTACATGATCACAGTAAGTTCGCAATCCCAATGCCTCCCTTTCCTTACCTGTTAACAAGATCACAGTGCATTCATCATGATCCTACAATTAGGTAATACAAGCAGAAAGGGTGGCAGTACAGAAAAATCCCCCCCAAAGACTTTGGCTGTTATGATTATTCCATTCTGCCTGCAGTACTGTTCTAAGAAGTTGTGGAACAAAATCAGCTACCCAGATTTACAAGTAATTCCATCTGATCATGCACATCCAATCATTTCAAAAGCATAGAAGCAAAAGTTTACCAGGTGATGGAACATGCTGAATACAGGAAAATATAGTGTTCTATCTGCTGATTTATTGACTGTCCCGTTGAACAGCAATGGTAAATCCCTGTATAGAGTTAAGATTATTTTCACTTAGAAACTTCGATCCATTAAGTGTCGTTGAACCTCAAACAACATGTTGCATATTGATTCCTGAATAGAAAATCTAAATATAATGCTTAATGCTTGTGGGATTTACTGTGAATGTATTTACGTGTTCTCACAGGAGTTAGATGTCAGGATTTAAAGGTTATGCCAATGGATTGTCCACATTGATTCTAAAATTGATTCTTAGTAATCTTTCTTCATTTCCCAGTCAGAAAATAGAATTTAATTCAAGAGCATGATGTTGAAATCAACACCACATTATAATCTCAGGTCTAGCTCTTACCCTCGTTGTCACCATGGGCAAACCAGAGATCTCCAAGATCCCTCATCTGAAAGGTTAAAATAAAAAATATGTCCTACAGAGCTCTTTGGGTTATTACGAATATAAAATGACTGATTGCATATGCAATGGCTTCATAAATTATAAAGTGCTATGAAATGTAAGAATCTTGAATTCACTCCAAAAATGTATGAGTGGAGCAAGTCTTCTCTTTTCTCCTAATGTGTTTGGATTTCCTTGTCTATTATCCCTGAACTGTTTGCCCTTCAACTTTTTGGGCTATCAAACAGAAAGTCCTAAAATTGGTAGAACCAGGTCTCCCTAACTTGCCCCTGGAGGTGCTGGAGAAAAGCAACGTGCCAAATGATGGTAACCTTAAATTATGACAGTGACCCATGTAGCCTGTGGTACAGCCAGGAAATCCTACGATATTTTCTTTCTTAATTTAGTCTCCTAATCCCGTGAAAGCCAACTTTGCATTTTGTCCTTTTTGCTTAAACTTCTAAAGCCAGTTTGTGCTCTTCGAACTTGGCTAATGACCTCATTTTGTGTTTCTGTAAGAAAAAAAAAGCATATTAGAAAGAATTTGCTCATTGAATTTGTCCATTCTCACACTGTACCTGAGACTGGGTAATTTATAAATAAAATAGGTTTAATCAGCTTGTGGTTCTGTGTACTGTATAGGATTTTGCTGCTGGAGGAGGCCTCCGGAAACTTACAGTCATGGTGGTCGGGGAAGTAAGGGGAAGTAAGCATATCTTCACATGGCTGGCAAGAGAGAGAGAGAAAAGGAGGTGCTGCCTACTTTCAAACAGCCAAGTCTTGTGAGAACTTACTCATGAGACACCACGAGTAGTATTGTCCTAAAGAATTAGAAATTACCCTTGTATCCAATTACCTCCCACCAGACCCCACCTCCAACGCTGGGAACTACAATTCAACATTAGATTTGGATGGGGACACAGAGACAAACCATATCACCTGTGGTATCACATCTTTAGGTAGTCTCCTTGAGGAAATAGTAAATGTGGTGGGGTCTGTTTTCCTTAATTCTAGCTTATGTCTGCAGTCTTGACAATGACCCTTGATCAAACTGTGAGAAGAACACTACTGAAACCTTCAGATGTGTATTTCGTGTATCAGTCAGGGGTCTTTTATACAAAAATGTATAGGATATATACAATGATATATAGAAAGATATTTATTGTGGGGAATTGACTTACATTACTATAGAGGAGAGACATCCCACAATCTGCCTTTTGCAATCTGCAAGCCCAAGAAAGCTGATAGTGTAGTTTCAGTCTAAATGAAATCACTTAGCACAAAAGACAGATGTCCCATATACAGAAGAGAGAGTAAATTTACTCTTACTTAACCTTTAATTTAATTTTTTTTTTATTCAGGCCTTCAATGGATTGGATGATGCCAACCTACATTGGTGAGAGCAATCTTCTTTATTCAGTCTACTTACTCAAATGTTAATCTCCTGTGGCACCCTCACTACTACATCCAGAAATAATGTGTTTCCTGCTATTTAGGCATCCCTTAGCTTAGTCAAATTGACCAAAAAAAAATTGACTGTCCCACTAGGAATATATGTTATTCTGTATACCCAAGCAGTGGGTCAAGATGAACTGTGCTGTCAACCTTATTTGCTGTAAATATGATTTGAGCCTTGTGTGGGTTTTGAGCTCAGCACCAGGGCTAGTCATCTATAATATGTACCTATTTGAGTAGCATTCTTTTATAATTCTGAACCCTGGGACTTGAGTTAGATTCCCGGAGTGGAAATCCTGCACGCATCTTTAAAGTTTACACTGGAGAGTGTGACCATCACAGAAAAGTAGAAGGAAGTGTCAGAAAATTATGTTATTTTCCCAGTCTTTGTCTAGGAATGTATTTTTCCTGTTGTTCCTTTCTGAAATATTCACTCTACTTAGACATTCAGGCTTACCTCCTCTCATCTACCCAAGGATGATTCATCTATTATATCCTCTCTCTTTTCTCCATTGATAACCTTTTCCATCATCAGTATTTGTTTTGTTCTAGAGACAGGGTCTCACTGTGTCACCTAGGCTGGGGTGCAGTGGTGTAGTCATAGCTCACTGCAGCCTCAAACTCCTAGGCTCAAGTCATCCTCAGGCCTCAGCCTTCTGAGTAGCCAATACTATAGGTGAGCACCACCATGCCCAGCTAATTTGTTTATTTTTATTTTTTTAGAGATGGGATCTCACTAGGTTATCCAGCCTGGTTTTGAATTCATGGCCTTAGCCAATCTTCCTACCTCAGCTTCCCAAACTGTTAGGAATACAGGCTTGAACCATTGTGCCCAGCCATTCCTTCATAAATCTTTAAGTTGATCATTCAATCAATTCAAAACACACTGAAATATAAGCTACCTTAAAACAAACACACACAAACCATCTTGACCTGGCAAAACTCAGAGCCTCACTTCAGTAATGCCAAGTGTTTACAATTATGCTCACCGTCTTTAATGCATTTCCTGCTATTCTTCAGGAAGCTAATACGATTTTCCTTATTATTGTGCAGAGACTGCTATAGTTTAGGCTACTAGTGCCTCTTTGGTGACATATCCAGTAGTCATTTGTATAATTTAAACATCCTTGATGTACCAGCTTCATTTGAAGTAGGTGAAGATTTCCTTACTTGTTCTCCAAAATGATGCTGTTTCTTGGACTTCTTTTTAGCTCAATGGCAACTTCTTGCTCTGTATTTTTGGTATTTTTCTGTATTTCCCATGAACTCTAAAATTTTGAGAGTTCCAGAGCTCAGTTTTAGGGTAAGTTTATATTTTGTACATTAACTCCATATTTGATATCATCCTGTTCTACACAATTAAATAGCTTTTATTTCTTGATAATGGCTACATTTATATCTGGACCAATGTCTTTTTTCTTCTCCCAGAATCTTGGCAGAAAACTCCAGATTCTTTTATCTCACCACCAATTTGCATTCACACTAACATGCATTATTGACATATCCATATGTTTTAAATATCTGCCTTTCCATTTATTTGGCAATTATTTATTTATTATTGATACTTAATAGTTGTGTATATTTTGGGAGTGCGTGTGATATTTTGATACAGGTGTACAATGTGTAATGATACAAACAGGGTCATCGAGATAATCATCACCTCAAACAATTATTAAATTGTTGAGTACTTTTCAAATCTTCTCTTCCAGCTGTTTTGAAATACATTGTAAATTCTTGATAACTTTCATCCCGCTAGTGTGTTACAGAACACTAGAACTTATTTTTTTTTCTAGCATATTGCATTTTTATTTTATTTTATTAGAGAAGGGGATTTACCATGTCATCCAGGCTGGATTGCAGTGCCACAATTATAGTTCGCTGCAGCTTCAGCCTCCTAGGCTCAAGTGATCCTCCCCCTCATTCATCCTTCCAAGTAGCTGGGACAATAGATACCCACAACCATACAACCATCCCGGCCAAACTTTTAAAATGTTTTGTAGAGACAGAGCCTTCCTGTGTTGTTTAGTCTGATCTCAAACACGTGACCTCAGCAATCGTCCCATTTCAGCCTCCTAAACTGCTGGGTTGACACACACAAACCACCTCACCTGGCTCCTAACTGTATTTTTGTGCTCCTTTTATCAAGGTCATTTAAAATTTATCTAAACAATATAGTTTTTTGGAGAAGATATTTCACATCTGTTATGAATTAGTTCCTAGTTTCTTGATGTTTTTAAGATATTGGAAGCATCCCCTTATAAAATTCATTTTGCTATTTATTCCTGACTGTGTTAACATCTGCAGGTACATAATAGGAATGGGCTGAGCTGTTTTGCTGGAATAGGAAGCATAGTTTCATGGCATTGATCCTTGACTGAATATCTCTGGATTAAGTTGTTAATAATACCCTGTTGAGTGCTACCTCCTTCCTGAGTTTGTCCCCCAAATATTTCCCACCTACACCAAAAATTTATACCATTACTCTAGCAGTTCTCTAACAGTTGCATAGGCTAATTTTTTTTTTTTTAGATGAAGTCTTGATCTATCACCCAGGCTGCAGTGCAGTGGCACAATCTCAGCTCCCTGTAGCCTCCACCTTCCAGGTTCCGTGATTCTCCTGCCTCAGCCTCCCAAGTAGCTGAGACTATAGGTGGGCACCATCACACCTAGCTAATTTTTGTATTTTTAGTAGAGACAGGGTTTCAGCATGTTGGTCAGGATGGGGCTAAAAATCTTAAAATGTTTATGTTGCCCTTTTATGAATAGCCCACATTTCAATATACCCACTTCCTCTATCTGTAAGCCTTGCAAAATATATCGAGAACAAATACTTTCCAGTGCCACAATTCTATCACTTTTTATACCTCATACTCTTTCACTGTCGGTTATGATAACCTGATATCCGTCTTCTTTCTGTTATTCTTGTGCTCCTTCAGTCTGTAGTTGATTTTTTAAAAACTGAAAAAGACAACACCTCTACTTTTCTCAAAACCCTCCAAGGATTCCCATCTCAACAGGGTAGAATCAAGTCCTTGGTAGGCCTATGATACCCTCATCCACCTCTCCTCCCATTCTCTCCAATTTCTTTTGTCACCTCCATTTTCTGTATTCCAACCATTCTTCTGCTCACATTTCCTCAAATATCTCAATCCCAGTGCTATACTAGGAGATTTTTCTTGCCATTTTTGTTCCTTCATTCTTGCTTGCTCTTCCCAGCAGCTACCAACTTCATATGTTTTCCCACTTTCTTCAAAATATAATATTTTCAGAGAGGTATTCCTAAACCACTTTCTACAAAAAATCTCCATGAGTTGCTATTTTCTATATAGTGGTGCTTCTTTCCAGTTATTACTATTACCTGACCAAAGACATATCCATTTGTTCATTACGATTCTTATCCTACTAGAACATCAGTTTCATAAAAGATGAGTTTTATTTGTTTTCTATGATATTGTATCTCAAATGCTTAGAAGAGTACTCAACCTATAGAATAATATTGTGTTTTGTACAAAAGTAATTGTAGTTTTTATTGCAAAAATATGGAACCAGTCCAAACGCCCATCAATTAATAAGTAGACTGTGGTATGTGTGTGTATATATATATTCATACACACACACATACACACACCCACACTTTTTTATATATAAATATATACCACATGGTGTATATATATGTATACACACACACACATACAGTGAAATAAATACGGTGAAATGCTACTGAGCCATAAAAAGCACTAAAATAATGGCATTTGCAGCAACGTGAATAGAACTGGAGACTATTCTAAGTAGCTCAGGAAAGGAAGACCAAATATGATATGTTCTGACACATAAGCAGGAGCTAAGCTTTGAGGAGGTAAAGGCATTAGAATGATAGAATGACTTGAGGGAAATAGTGGGAGGGGGTGAGGGATAAAAAAAACATACAAATTAGGTTCAGCACAAGGGAGAAACAGTAACTGTGTCCTGCACAGGGCAGACAGGAGGTGTATGACAAAGGGAGGAACAACAGGTATGTGCTGCACAGGGAAGGAACAGGAAATACATTATGCAAAGGGGAGGAATAGAAAGTGTGTCCTGCATAGGGGAGACACAGGAAATGTGTCAAGTACAGGGGCCACACAGGAAGTATGTCCTGCAAAGAGGAGGAGCAGAAAGGGTGGCTTGCACAAGAGAAGAACAGAAAGTGTGTCCTGCACAGGGGAGACACAGGAAGTGTATGCTGCACAGAAGACAAATAGGGAGTGTATCTGTCTCAGGAGGGTAACAAGAAGTGTTTCCTGCACAGAGAAGAAACAGAAAGCATGTGCTGCACAGGGGAGACACAGAAAGTGTGTCTGCACAGGGGAGAAACAGAAAGTATTTCATGCAGAGAGGTAAAAGAAGTGTGTCCTTCAGAGGGAAGACACAGAAAGTGTGTCACACACATACGAGTAATAGAAAATGTGTCATACACAGAGGAGGAATGGAAAGTATGCTAAGTAGGGGAGAATCCCTTTTTTTTTTTTTTTTTTTTTTTTTTGAGACAGAGTCTCGCTCTGTCGCCCAGGCTGGAGTGCAGTGGCGCGATCTCGGCTCACTGCAAGCTCCGCCTCCCGGGCTTACGCCATTCTCCTGCCTCAGCCTCCCGAGTAGCTGGGACTACAGGCACCCGCCACCTCGCCCGGCTAGTTTTTTTTTTTTGTATTTTTTAGTAGAGACGGGGTTTCACCGTGTTCGCCAGGATGGTCTCGATCTCCTGACCTCGTGATCCGCCCGTCTCGGCCTCCCAAAGTGCTGGGATTACAGGCTTGAGCCACCGCGCCCGGCCGAGAATCCCTTTTAAAAAAAAATCCTTTTTTGCCCTCTACAGGGAGGAATAGGAAGAGTGTCATGTAAAGAAGAGAAACAAAAAGTATGTGCTACATTGAGAAAAAAATCACAAATAGTGTCGTTCACAGGGAAGAAACAGGAAGCGTGTCATGCACATGGGACTAACAGAAAATGTGTCATGCACAGAGGAAGAAGGGAAAGTGTGTGCTACACAGGGAGAAACAGAAAGGGTGCCATGCACAGGAGAGAAAAGGAAGTGTGTCCTGTACAGTGGAGAAACAGAAAGTGTGCCATGCACAGAGGAGGAATGGAAAGTGTGTCCTACACAGTGAAAAACCAGGAAGGGTGTCCTGCACGGGGGAGAAACAGGAAGTGTATCCTACACAGCAGAAGAATGAAAAGCGTATATTACACAGATAAGAAACAGAAAGTGTTTCTTCCACAAAGAAAAAACAGAAAATGTGCCATACACATGGGAATAACAGAAAATGTGTCATGCATAGAGGAGGAACAGAAAGTCTTTGCTATACAGGAAAGAAAGTGGAAGTGTATCCTGCATGAGAGGAACAAGAAGCAGGTCCTACACAGCAGAGAAACAAGAAGTATCTCAGAGAAACAAAAAGTGTGTCCTGAACAAAGAAGACACAGGAAGTCTCTTCTGCACAGTGGAGAAACAGGTAGTGTCATGCACAAGAGGAGGAATGAAAAGTGTGCTGCACGGGAGAGACAAAGGAAGTAGGTCCTGTGAAAGAAAAAAACAGGAAGTGTGTCCTGCACAAGGATGAAACAGGAAGTGTGTCCTACACATCAAAGGAAAAGGAACTGTGTCCTGTACATTGGAGAAATAGGAAGGGGATAATGCACAGAAAATGAACAGAGAGTGGGAGCTGCATAGGGAAGAAACAGGAAGTGTGTCATGCACATAGGGGTAACAGAAAATGTGTCACTCACAGAGGAGGGACAAAAAGTGTGTACAACACAGGAAAGAGAGAGGAAGTGTGTTCCCCACAGGAGAGACATAGGAAGTTTGTCCTGCACACTGGAGAAACAGGAAGTTTGTCAGATACAGTAGAGGAACAGAAAGTGCGTGGTACATAGAGGAAAGACAGGAAAGGTGTCATTTCCAGGGAAGCCGCAGAAAGTGTGTCTTGCATAGGGGAGAAACGGTAAGTGTGTCATACTCGGGGGAGAATCAGGAACTGTGTCCTTCACAGAGGAGAAGCAGGAAGTGTGTCATGCACAGGAGAGGCCCAGGAAGTGTCAAAACAATGCAACTGGTTTTCTCTCACTTACCGGTGACCTGGAAGCCCTTCTCTGCTTTGAGTTTTCTCTGCCTTTCTGAACAGGACCAATGTACTTCTTACATACATTGATTTATGTCTTACATACATTCATGTCTCTCTAAAACGTATAAAACCAAGCTGTTCCCCAATCCCATTGATTCTACATTATAGTGAGTTGTATAGTTACTTGTCTATTACAATGCAATAGAAATACATTGCACAATTAATATAATGTGCCTGAATCATCCTGAAGCCATCCGCCTCCTCTCCCCATTCTGGTCCACAGAAAAATTGTCTTCCACAAAACTGGTCCCTGGTGCCAAAAAGGTTGGGGACTGCTGCTTTAAAAGTAAGTAATATACCTGTTTTATAACTCAGAAATTCTAATCATGATTATTTATCCAAAATATATACAAGCACTTATCCAATCAAAATCATGTATACAAGTATAAATAACAGCTTTATTTTTATTAGCAAAAACCTGGAGACAGCTTGAACCCCCATCAAGAGTTGAATGGATAAACAAATTGTGGTGTATACATACGGTGAAATACAATCCAGAAATTATAAAGAATAAAATTACTGATACATAAAACAGCACTGACGAACTTCAAAATAATTTTATTGAGTAATGCCATAAAATAAAAAAGAATGTATAAGATACCATAGCATTTATGTAAAACTCTAGAAAGTAAAATCTGTAGTGGAGGGAAAAATTTTAAGGGAGCATGAGAGAATATGGGGAAGTAATGGTTATGTTTATTTTCTTAATAGTGCTGAAGGTTCAATGTACAGATCTGTCAAAATGTTA
Organism: Papio anubis; assembly: GCF_008728515.1. Lineage (NCBI taxonomy): Eukaryota > Metazoa > Chordata > Mammalia > Primates > Cercopithecidae > Papio > Papio anubis. The sequence continues at coordinate 5,154,440 of NC_044997.1, forward strand.
TCATAGTGCAGATTTTAAACACCCATAAAATTGATTGTGCCTCAGTTATATAACTGAAAATATAGTGAGTTGAGTGCAATTTCTACTTTGATGGTGCTTGGGAGGGGGGGAAAAACACACACACACACACATTTATAACCAACCCAACAAGCATAGTTACTGTTTCAAATGAGAAGCATTATCCCTTCCTCATCAGGAAATTTGTGTTATCAAAAATAAAAATATTTCATCATAAAAATGTAAAATTAGATACTATAAGGAGACACCAGTGGTTTATCAATTCAGTTCAACACTAGCTGATGTTCTAGAACTCCCATTTCCCTTCTCCCAGATAAGATTATCCAGTTGTTATTTCTGAGCCTGAACTTAAATGAGCATGCCAACACTCAGAAGAATGTCAGGATGGAAATTGAGTTTTAATTAAGAAATCTGAATGGAGGTTAGGCCCAGTAGCTCACATCTGTAATCCCAGAACTTTTGGATTCCAAAGCCATTGGATCACCTGAGTCTGGGAGCTCCAGAGCAGCCTGATCAACAGAGAGAAACCTGTCTCTACTAAAAATACAAAATTAGCCAATTATGGTGGTACACGCCTGTAATCAGAGCTGAGGCAGGAGAATGACTTGAACCCAGGAAGCAGAGTGTGCAGGGAGCCGAGATTGTGCCATTGTACTCCAGTCTGGGCAACAAGAGCAAAACTCTGTCTCAAAAAGAAGGAAGAAAGGAAGGGAGGGAGGGAGGGATAGAAAGCATGAAAACTCCATCTACAATGTTTCTGAAGCTTCCCCAGCAGTAACTAGAGTCCAAGATTCCTGATAGAACTTGAAACCTGTGAATCCAGCCATCTGGGGCTTTTGGAGAAACCTCATGAAGATGGAGAGGTATAGCTGACTTCCTAATATTGTTGGCAATGAAATCATATGGGCCACTAAAATTGATTTTCAGGGAGAAGATCAAAGAGATTTAAATCTTCTGATTGGCTTTTATCTTGGCAAAACATTATGTCATAAATGTGCTCAGAGAACAAATCTTGCTATATTTTTATGTTGAAGATATACACAGGGAACAAAAGGTACATAATTTTAAACAACATATTTGGTCAATTGTTAGTTATGTAATTACTATACAAATATACTGGAGGTGAAGACATATAATAGAAGAGAAGACATAATAGGATTTTGATTGGTGGTTGCCTAAGTAACTTGTTTATAGAACAGGTTAATAATAAAACTCTCGGCATCAGTTTTTCCATTTGTTTTTTTCAACTTTTGTTTTAGATTCAAGGGGCATATGTATTACCTCCTGGTTTGTTACATGGATATATCATATGATGCTGAGGTTTGGGGTACAATTGATCCCATACCCAGGTACTGAGCACAGTGGCTAATAGTTAGTTTTTCAGCCCTGGCCTCCCAGGCTGCAGTTTCTACCGTCTCCATCTTTATGTCGATGAGTGCTTAATGTTTAGCTACCACTTTTAAGTGAGAACATGCAGTATTAACTTTCTGTTTTTGCATTAATTTGCTTAGATAATGGCCTCCAGCTCCATCTATGTTGCGGCAAAGGACATGATTTTTCTTTTTTATGGATGTATAGTATCCCATTGTGTGTATGTACCACATTTTCTTTACCCAGTCTACTCTTGATGGGCACCTAGATTGATTCCATGTCTCTACCATTGTGAATCAGTTTCTCCAGTTTTTAAATAATGGTGATTGATTAGTTTTCAGTCATATAAAAAAAAAGACCATGCAGTATAATTTAATCTCTCAGAATCCATGATTTGTTTTACATGAGATTATATTTATTTCCCTAACTTCTAGAGAATTTTTTTAAAAAAATTTATCCTTCTTTGACGAATCGTTTTCCGGTCTGTGAGGTCATAGTCAACAATGAATTATCACAAGGCAAGTGAGCAGCCTCCAACTTAAAGAAACATATCATGTCAAAATGTAGATGAATAGTTAAAATTTTACAGAGTGACCATTTTAGCAAATGTAGCTTTCTAATATAAACATGTATTAAAACAATTTATAGCTAAATATGCATTGAAAGATAATGATTTAAACAAACTCCTAAGTATCATGAGAAACTCTGTGATTTGTTTTAGTAACAGACTTAGAAACTCAACTTTACCATAACAACACATGACAGAAGAATAAAGGTTACTTTTTATGATAACTGCTATGTTAATAACCTCTGGCTGTTTCCTTTTCTTTCTAGCAAAGAAAAAATAATTCATTTGTTTGCATTTTGGGTATTTGTTTTGATGACGGAATAACAGAAGGCAAAACCTCACCATCGTATTTGTAATACACCTGCACAGGTACCCCTGGACCTAAAATAAAAGATGTATCAATACATAAATAAATAAGTACAAGTCAGAAAGAACAAAATCAGTTATATAATTTTTGTTGGTAATGAATTTATTGGGAAGACAGTCAAGTAGTTATTTTTACTTTATAATGAATTGATACTTTTTCTTCTGAAGTGTGGTAGAGGTTTTCAGTTACCCTCAAGGATTTATGCCATCTGGGCATACTGATTTCCTTTCAAAAGCAGCCTTATGTGTTACTATGTGAAATGGATATTTCCCGATTCCCTGATGGAGTTCACCTAAGATTTTCCCCTAGGTATACAATAGTGACTAGATTTTTCTGCCTTCACGACAGTCATCTACATGAAATAGGTTAAGGCTTATGGAAAATTTGGATTAGTAAAGGTTTAAAATGTTCATGAACTCATGAATGTTCCATGGCCACATAGGTTAAAAACAAAAGAAGAAGAAACTAAAATAAAACACAGAAGTGTCTTAATTGAAGACTGTTGAATTGGATTATCATTTACTGATATAAATGATATGATGCTCGGAAGGCATGGCATTTCTTGGGAGGGCAAGTAACAATTGGGTTTACTGAATAAAATTGCTTCTGAATTGATGCTGGATTGAGGCTTTTCTGTCAGCTTCGTTCTTTCCCTGTATATCTACTTTCTAGAGAGCACAAAATCAGGACCTGGCAAAATGGACTGCAGAGCAGATATGTCTCCCTGAGCCCAAGTTTTCGTGGGGTCCTCAGGGAGAGCTGATTTAATGGCATTCTTCTTGTTTGAAGGCAAGGGCTGAGGTAATAAGTGGGCAGGACATTTTGAGATGGAAGAAGAGGAAGAAAAAGTCTCTTCACCTCCAGTGCCTGCCTCCACATCCCTAGAGGTGGAGAGGAATCTGTTTCTTGATCATAAGCAGATCTAGGGGGTAGTTCAAAAGAAAGTTGAAATTTAAAGAATTTTCAAACGTAAAAGGAAACAAAGTGAACTAAAGCTCAAACTAATGCTTCTATCCGGAAGGACTTACAGAAGGTATTATATGTCGACTGACTTCAGAAGGTGGTTGAGAATAAACTAAAAAGAAATGGTTTCCCCAACCAGTTACCAACAAGATGGAAGACCAGATGTTTAAACAGCAAGACACAAAGAATATGAGAACAAAAATATTTGGGATATTATATCTTTAAAAAAGCAAAAAAGGAACAGCCTCAGGGAAAGTCTCAATGTTTTTTGTGTCAGAAACCTTTAAGTTGAAGTTTCAGTTCTTATATCTAGAAAGGTATCAAATATGAAAGATGGTGCTTTGTTTTGTTTTGTTTTGCTTTGCTTACATCAAAAGTCAACATAAAAGAGTTTGAGAATTTTTTGTATATCCTTTCTTTGTTTATTGGAGTTTTATGTCTTTGCAGATGATGAAAGTACGTGCTCATATGTGGGTGTACTGTTCCATTGAAAGGTTCATCTACTGTAATGCTACCCTGGCAACATCAATGTCCAGCCCATAGACAACTTGAGTCTTGCCTATAACCAGTCCTGAGGCACAAACAGCTTTATAAGCAATAGACACTCCACAGAGAATTCACCCTTTGACATGATGAAGCAGGATATTAACTATTGTTTTGTAAACACATGTTTCTGCAAGGAAGGCTTATCATTTACAAAATATCTTGCCACATTTTCATTTCCCTCCACCTGCTTTTAGAGTTTAAATCCAGAAGAAACACAGTCTCAATGCCTGGGTTTAAAAATGGACATGAGAAAATACATTCTTCTCAGCACCACATCACACTTACTCCAAAATTGACCACATAATTGGAAGTAAAGCACTTCTCAGCAAATGTACAAGGACAGAAATTATAACAAACTGTCTCTCAGACCACAGTGCAATCAAACTAGAACTCAGGACTAAGAAATTCAATCAAAACCGCTCAACTACATGGAAACTGAACAACCTGCTCCTGAATGACTACTGGGTACATAACGAAATGAAGGCAGAAATAAAGATGTTCTTTGAAACCAATGAGAACAAAGATACAACATACCAGAATCTCTGGGACACATTTAAAGCAGTGTGTAGTGGGAAATTTATAGCACTAAATGCTCACAAGAGAAAGCAGGAAAGATCTAAAACTGACACCCTAACATCACAATTAAAAGAACCAGAGAAGCAAGAGCAAACACATTCAAATGCTAGCAGAAGGCAAGAAATAACTAAGATCAGAGCAGAACTGAAGGAGATAGAGACACAAGAAACCCTCCAAAAAATCATTGAATCCAGGAGTTGGTTTTTTGAAAAGATCAACAAAATTGACAGACCGCTAGCAAGACTAATAAAGAAGAAAAGAGAGAAGAATCAAATTGACGCAATAAAAAATGATAAAGGGGATATCACCACCGACCCCACAGAAATACAAACTACCATCAGAGAATACTACAAACACCTCTATGCAAATAAACTGGAAAATCTAGAAGAAATGGATAATTTCCTGGACACTTACACTCTTCCAAGACTAAACCAGGAAGAAGTTGAATCCCTGAATAGACCAATAATAGGCTCTGAAATTGAGGCAATAATTAATAGCCTACCAACCAAAAAAAGTCCAGGACCAGATGGATTCACAGCTGAATTCTACCAGAGGTACAAGGAGGAGCTGGTACCATTCCTTCGGAAAATATTCCAATCAATAGAAAAAGAGAGAATCCTCCCTAACTCATTTTATGAGGCCAACATCATCCTGATACCAAAGCCTGGCAGAGACACAACAAAAAAAGAGAATTTTAGACCAATATCCCTGATGAACATTGATGCAAAAATCCTCAATAAAATACTGGCAAACCGGATTCAGCAGCACATCAAAAAGTTTATCCACCATGGTCAAGTGGGCTTCATCCCTGGGATGCAAGGCTGGTTCAACATTCGCAAATCAATAAACATAATCCAGCATATAAACAGAACCAAAGACAAGAACCACATGATTATCTCAATAGATGCAGAAAAGGCTTTTGACAAAATTCAACAGCCCTTCATGCTAAAAACGCTCAATAAATTTGGTATTGATGGAACGTACCTCAAAATCATAAAAGCTATTTATGACAAACCCACAGCCAATATCATACTGAATGGGCAAAAAGTGGAAAAATTCCCTTTGAAAACTGGCACAAGATGGGGATGCCCTCTCTCACCACTCCTATCCAACATAGTGTTGGAAGTTCTGGCTAGGGCAATCAGGGAAGAGAAAGAAATCAAGGGTATTCAGTTAGGGAAAGCAGAAGTCAAATTGTCCCTCTTTGCAGATGACATGATTGTATATTTAGAAAACCCCATTGTCTCAGCCCAAAATCTCCTTAAGCTGATAAGCAATGTCAGCAAAATCTCAGGATACAAAATTAATGTGCAAAAATCACAAGCATTCTTAAACACCAGTAATAGACAAACAGAGAGCTAAATCACGAATGAACTTCCGTTCACAATTGCTTCAAAGAGAATAAAATACCTAGGAATCCAACTTACAAGGGATGTAAAGGACCTCTTTAAGGAGAACTACAAACCACTGCTCAGTGAAATAAAAGAGGACACAAACAAATGGAAGAACATACCATGCTCATGGATAGGAAGAATCAATATCGTGAAAATGGCCACACTGTCCAAGGTTATTTATGGATTCAATGCCATCTCCATCAAGCTACCAATGACTTTCTTCACAGAATTGGAAAAAACTGCTTTAAAGTTCATATGGAGCCAAAAAAGAGCCCGCATCTCCAAGACAATCCTAAGTCAAAAGAACAAAGCTGGAGGCATCACGCTACCTGACTTCAAACTATACTACAAGGCTACAGTCCAAAACATCATGGTACTGGTACCAAAACAGAGATATAGACCAATGGAACAGAACAGAGTCCTCAGAAATAAAACCACACATCTACAGCCATCTGATCTTTGACAAACCTGACAAAAACAAGAAATGGGGAAAGGATTCCCTATTTAATAAATGGTGCTGGGAAATTTGGCTAGCCATAAGTAGAAAGCTGAAACTGCATCATTTCCTTACTCCTTACAAGAAAATTAATTCAAGATGGATTAGAGACTTAAATGTTAGACCTAATACCATAAAAATCCTAGAAGAAAACCTAGGTAGTACCATTCAGGACATAGGCTTGAGCAAAGACTTCATGTCTAAAACACCAAAAGCAACGGCAGCAAAAGCCAAAATTGACAAATGGGATCTCATTAAACTAAAGAGTTTTTGCACAGCAAAATAAATTACCATCAGAGTGAACAGGCAACGTACATAATGGAAGAAAATTTTTGCAATCTATTCATCTGACAAAGGGCTAATATCCAGAATCTACAAAGAACTCAAACAAATTTACAAAAAAAAACAAAAAAAAAACACCCCCATCAAAAAGAGGGCAAAGGATATGAACAGACATTTCTCAAAAGAAGATATTCATACAGCCAGCAGACACATCATCACTGGCCATCAGAGAAATGCAAATCAAAACCACAATGAGATACCATCTCACACCAGTTAGAATGGCGATCATTAAAAAGTCAGGAAACAACAGGTGCTGGAGAGGATGTGGAGAAATAGGAACACTTTTACACTGTTGGTGGGATTGTAAACTAGTTCAACCATTATGGAAAACAGTATGGCGATTCCTCAAGGATCTAGAACTAGATGTACCATATGACCCAGCCATCCCATTACTGGGGATATATCCAAAGGATTATAAATCATGCTGCTATAAAGACACATGCACACGTATGTTTATTGCGGCACTATTCACAATAGCAAAGACTTGGAATCAACCCAAATGTCCATCAGTGACAGACTGGATTAAGAAAATGTGGCACATATACACCATGGAATACTATGCAGCCATAAAAAAGATGAGTTTGTGTCCTTTGTAGGAACATGGATGCAGCTGGAAACCATCATTCTTAGCAAACTATCACAAGAACAGAAAACCAAACACCGCATGTTCTCACTCATAGGTGGGAACTGAACAATGAGATCACTTGGACTCGGGAAGGGGAACATCACACACTGGGGCCTATCATGGGGAGGGGGGAGGTGGGAGGGGGGAGGGATTGCATTGGGAGTATACCTGATGTAAATGACGAGTTGATGGGTGCTGACGAGTTGATGTGTGCAGCACACCGACTTGGCACAAGTATACATATGTAACAAACCTGCATGTTATGCACATGTATCCTAGAACTTAAAGTATAACAATAATAATAATAATAATAAAGAAAAAATCCATTTTAATTTGAGTAAGCTAATACTGATTTCTTGTCTAAAATTTGTACTGGCATCATCTTTAATTTAATATAGGAATGATTGCGTGTTTACCACAGAAGATAATGTGTGGCCCATTTCTAAAACACAACCTGCCATAGCTGTGATTATCTTAACATTGGACCTTGATCAACATCAACTCTGTTAACACAATCTACTAATGAATGGCATGGTGCTTGCTATGGTCTGAATGTTTATATCCCTCGAAAGTCCTAAGTTGAAATCCTAAACCCCAAGGTGATAGAGTTGGGGCATGGGAATTTTTGGAGGTGATGATGTCACGAAGATGGAGACTTTCATAGTTCCCTTATAAAACAGACCACAGAGAGCTCCCTTGCTTCCTTATAAAAGGGACCACAGAGAGCTCTCTTGCTTCTTTCTCCATATGAGGACACAGAGAGAAGGCACCATCTATGAACCAGGAAATGGGTACACAAGAAACACTGAATCTGCCATGCCTTGATCTTGTACTCCCAGCTTCTAGGATTGTGAACAATAAACTATTATTCATAAACCTACCGGTCTATGATATTTTGCTATAGCATACTGAACAGACTAAGAGTGAACTATTTCTGCTTTTCCTTAAGGTTGGCATTTCCTGACTCCTTTTAAAGCAAGCAAAAATTGTGATTGCTTGCCTTCCTTGGTCACTTCTTTGCCTGGAGGTAACAACGTTCTATTGGCTTTTCAACAGGCCGTGTTTTCTAATGGAGATGTTTCATTATGGCTATTCATGTATGCTTCTGATTCTTTGTTATAATATTGCTTCTTTCATACTGAGATACTCAGTATCTTGAAAAGTGAAATATAGTCACACACTCACATGTCCATCCATTCTTTATACATACACATATGTTTGCATAAACACACACAGAGACAGAGAAAAACAGAATTTTTAACTTATTCATACTTGCAAATATTTTTACATGCACACTGACAGAGATCTTCATGTATTTATAGCTACAAATATATTTACACAGAGAGACAAAGATCTTCATCTGTTTATACTTACAAATGTTTACACATGCAGAGAGAATTTTATCTATGCTTACAGATATGTTTACACACACAGAGAGACATAGAGACTATTATCTATTTATATTCACAAATATGTTTATGCACACAGAGAGACAGGAAAAGAAAGATTTTCATCTATTTATACTTAAAGATATAAAGAGAAAGATTTTAATGTATTTGTACTTACAAATATATTTACACACACACACAGACAGAGAGATATTATTTATTTATACCTACAAATGTTTATACACACTGAAAGGCAGAGAGAGAGATTTTCATCTATTTATACTTACATATATGTTGATATAGAGAGACAGATTATTATTTATACTCAGAAATATATGTACATACAGAGAGAGATAGAGAGAGAAATGTTTTCATCTGTTTATACTGACAGTTACATTTGCACAGAGAGAGAAAGAGAAAGAGAGATTTTCTTCTATGCATGTTTACACAGAAAGAAAGAAAAAGAAAGAAATATTTTCTCTTTTTTTCTTAAGAAAAAATTTTTTCTAATTATACTTTAAGTTTTAGGTTACATGTGCAGAATGTGCAGTTTTGTTACATAGATACACATGTTCTCTGGTGGTTTGCTGCATCCATTAACCTGACATCTACATTAGGTATTTCTCCTAATGCTATCCTTCCCCTAGCCCTGATGTTCTCCTCTTTGTGTCCATGTACTCTCATTTTTCATCTCTCACTTATGAATGAGAAGATGCAGTGTTTGGTTTTCTGTTCTTGTGGTAGTTTGCTGAGAAAGATCATTTCCTGATTCACCCATATCCCAGAAAAGGACATGATCTCATTATTTTCCATGGCTGCATAGTATTCCATAGTGTATATGTGCCACATTTTTTTAATCCAGTCTATCATTGATGGAAATTTGGGTTGGTTCCAAGTCTTTGCTATTGTGAATACTGCCACAATATACATATGTATGTATGTGTCTTTATCATAGAATGATTTATATTCCTTTGAGGATATGCTCAGTAATGACATTGCTGGATGAAGTGGTATTTCTAGTTGTAGATCCTTGAGGAATTGCCACAATGTCTTTCACAATGGCTGAACTAATTTACACTCCCACCAACAGAGTAAAACTGTTCCTATTTTTCCACAATCTCTCCAGCATCTGTTATTCCCGGACTTTTTAGTGATCGCCATTCTAACTGGCCTGAGATGGTATCTTCTTGTGATTTTGATTTGCATTACTCTGATGACCAGTGGTGATGAGCATATTTTCATGTCTGTTGGCTACATAAATGTCTTCTTTTGAGAACTGCCTATTCATATCCTTGGCCCATTTTCTGATGGGGCTGTTTGATTTTTTCCTTGCAAATTTGTTAAGATCTTTTAGATTCTGGATATTAGCCCTTTGCCAGATGGATAGATTGCAAAAATTTTCCCCCATCCTGTAGGTTGCCTGTTCACTCTGGTGACAGTTTCTTTTGTTGTGCAGAACCTGTTTAGTTTAATTAGATCCCATTTGCCGATTTTGGCTTTTACTGACATTGCTTTTCGTGTTTTAGACATGAAGTCTTTGCCCATACCTATGTCCTACAAACGTTTACACACACAGAAAGGCAGAGAGATTTTCATCTCCTTGTACTTGCAAATATGTTTACACAGAGACTAAGAGGAAAGATCTTCATCGATTTATACTGACACATAATTTTATATACACAGAGACAAAGAGAGATAGTCATCTATTTACACTTACAAAGATATTTGCATACACGCACATGCATACACACACACACACACACACACACACACATATATTTAGAGAGAGAGAGAGAGGAAAAGAGAGGAGATGGACAAAGTTCTATCATGACAATTTTGCCTTGAGAGGACCTCTTCTACATTTTTTAAATGTTCATTTCAGTGCTAGTGTGGAGAACTAGAAAGAGCATAATTTACTTTAGGACGATTGCTAAATTTTAATAATATGGTGAAGAGAACTTAGCCAGCCAATCAAATAGCAGGAACACCCATTTAAGGGGCAGAATAGTCTCCTGACTCAACAAATCCATATGGAGAATGTGGTCTTTTGAGAGCCTTCTGCATTGAAATTGGTTTTGTGTGAGCAAAGATAAACATAGCCAGGGTTTCACTAACTTACATGTTCCCCTCTCCAGCCCTCCCTAGTCCAGGCCCTTGTGTTAAAGTACCTAAAATATATCAAACAAAAGGAGATGATTTTATCTCTATGTGTGAACTTGGGGGTTACTGGCTCTAAGAGGGCCTTATTTTCATGCATGCTCCTATTTTGTCAGAGAATGGGAATTGGGGAGTTGCTTTGTCCATTCCACCCCACTCAAGTTCAGCAGTTGACCTTTTGTTCTTTGTATTGTCTCTTTTGGAAGAAAGAGAAAATTAACTATGGCTGATGCAGGTGTGTAGAGGTTGCCTTTTGGTTTTATAGAGACTCGGGGAGATAGGAAACGAACATTAACCATGGCTTTCATGATAATTCTTTATATGTAGATGTAGGGTTGGTCATCAAGTTTTGAATTCATTTGTCAGAATTATCATAAAGTACCCCAGACTATGTGTCAAAAATACAAAAAAAAAAAATGCATTATTTCATAATTCTGGAATCCAGAAGTCTGAAATCAAAGTGCCAGCATAGTTGGCTTCTTTTGTAAACTCCAGGAGAATCCATTTCATGCCCTATCCTATTTTTATGTAGTTGGTGGTAGTCAGTGTTCTTTAGCTGGTAGACACATTATGGCAGTCTCTGCCTCCATCTTATGATGTTTTTCCTGTGTGCATGTAAGTGTTTACATTTCTATAGGGACACCAGTCATATTGGATCAGGGAGCCATCCTACTCCAATGGAATCTCATCTTTAATGATATCTGTGCAGGCCCTATTTCCAAGTTAGTTCACATTCCCATGTATTGGGTGTTAGGACTTGGACTTGGACGTAATTGTAGGAGTTGCACTATTCAAATTGCAACAGTTTCTTAATGGGTTCTTGGAAACACCAGGGAAGTTATGCATTGGTCTAATACATTTTGGCACCACTTTCAGGGATTCTCAGATGTTTAGCAGAGAAGGTAGCCTCACCAGGGGCCCTGCTTGGGGAAGTTGGACTTTCAGAGGCTGAGAAAAGCTGGAGGAAGAACTGTCCCTCACTTGGTGGTATGGTTTGGCTCTGTATCCCCACCTAAATCTCATCTTGAATTGTAATTCCTACATATTAAAAGAGGGATGTGTAATACCCACATGTCAAGGGAGGAAGGTGATTGGATGATGGCGGTGGTTTCCTCCATGCTGTTTTCATGATAGTGAGTGAGTTCTCATGGGGTCTGACTGTTTTATAAGCACCTGACATTTTCCTTGCTTGCACTTCTCTCTCCTGTTGCCGTGTGAAGAATATCTTTGCTGCTTCTTCACCTTCCTTAATGATTTTTTTAAATTATTAGACTTTAAGTTCTAGGGTACATATGCACAATGTGCAGGTTTGTTACATATGTATACATGTGCCACGTTGCTGTGTTGCACCCATTCACTCATCATTTACATTAGGTATATTTCCTAAAGCTACCCCTCCCCTTCCCTCCTCCTCACAATAGGCCCCAGTGTGTGATGTTCCCCTTCCTGTGTCCAAATGATCTCATTGTTCAATTCTCAGCTATAAGTGAGAAGATGCGGTGTTTGGTTTTCTGTTCTTGCAATAGTTTGCTGAGAATGATGGTTTCCAGCAGCATCCATGTCCCTACAAAGGACACAAACTCATCCTTTTTTATGGCTGCATAGTATTCCATGGTGTATATGTGCCACATTTTCTTAATCCAGTCTGTCATTGATGGACATTTGGGTTGATTCCAAGTCTTTGCTATTGTGAATAGTGCCACAAAAAACGTACATGTGCATGTGTCTTTATAGCAGCATGATTTATAATCTTTTGGGGATATACCCAGTAATCAGATGGCCGGGTCAAATGGCATTTCTAATTCTAGATCTTGAGGAATCGTCACACTGTTTTCCGCAATGGTTGAACTAGTTTACAGTCCCAACAACAGTGTAAAAGTGTTCCTATTTCTCCACATCCTCTCCAGCACCTGTTGTTTCCTGAGTTTTTGATGGGATTGTTTGTTTTTTCCTTGTAAATTTGAGTTCTTTGTAGGTTCTGAATATCAGCCTTTTGTCACATGAGTAGCTTGCAAAAGTTTTCTCCCATTCTGTAGGTTGCCTGTTCACTCTGATGGTAGTTTCTTTTGCTGTGCAGAAGCTCTTCAGTTTAATTAGATCCCATTTGTCAATTTTGGCTTTTGTTGCCATTGCTTTTAGTGTTTTAGACATGAAGTCCTTGCCCATGCCTATGTCCTGAATGGTACTACCTAGGTTTTCCTCTAGGATTTTTATGGTATTAGGTCTAACATTTAAGTCTCTAATCCATCTTGAATTAATTTTCGTATAAGGAGTAAGGAAAGGATCCAGTTTCAGCTTTCTACATATGGTTAGCCAGGTTTCCCAGCACCATTTTATTAAATAGGAAATCTTTTCCCCATTTCTTGTTTTTGTCAGGTTTGTCAAAGATCAGATGGTTGTAGATGTGTGGTATTATTTCTGAGGGCTCTATTGTGTTCCATTAGTCTGTATCTCTGTTTTGGTACCAGTACAATGCTGTTTTGGTTACTGTAGACTTGTAGTATAGTTTGAAGTCAGATAGCATGATGCCTCCAGTTTTGTTCTTCTGGCTTAGGATTGTCTTGGCAATGCGGGCTCTTTTTTGGTCCATATGAACTTTAAAGTCATTTTTTTCCAATTATGTCAAGAAAGTCATTGGTAGTTTAATGGGGATGGCATTGAATCTACAAATTACCTTGGGCAGTATGGCCATTTTCATATTATTGATTCTTCCTATCCATGAGCATGGAATGCTCATCCATTTGTTTGTGTCCTCTTTTATTTCATTGAGTAGTGGTTTGTAGTTCTCCTTGCAGAGGTCCTTCACATCCCTGTAGGTTGTATTCCTAGGTACTTTATGCTCTTTGAAGCCATTGTGAATGAGAGTTCTCTCATGATTTGGCTCTCTGTTTGTCTGTTATTGGTGCATAAGAATGCTTGTGATTTTTTCTCATTGATTTTGTACTCTGAGACTTTGCTGAAGTTGTTTATCAGCTTAAGGAGATTTTGGGCTGAGACGATGGAGTTCTCTAAATATACAATCATGTCATCTGCAAACAGGGACAATTTGACTTCCTCTTTTCCTGACTGAATACCCTTTATTTCTTTATCTTGCCTGATTGCCATGGTCAGAAATTCCAAAACTATGTTGAATGGGAGTGGTGAGAGAGGGCATCCCTATCCTGTGCCAGTTTTCAAGGGGAATGCTCCCAATTTTTGCCCACTCGGTATCATATTGGCTGTGGGTTTTTCATAAATATTATTTTGAGATATGTTCCATCAATACCGAATTTATTGAGCGTTTTTAGCATGAAGAGCTGTTGAATTTTGTCAAAGGCCTTCTCTGCATCTGTTTAGACAATCATGTGGTTTTTGTCTTTGATTCTGTTTATATTGCTGGATTACATTTATTGATTTGTGTATGTTGAACCAGCCTTGCATCCCGGGGATGAAGCCCACTTGATCATGGTGGACAAGCTTTTTGATGTGCTGCTACATTTGGTTTGCCAGTATTTTATTGAGGATTTTTGCATCGATGTTCATCAGGGATATTGGTCTAAAATTTTTTTTGTGTGTGTGTGTCTTTCCCAGGCTTTGGTATCAGGATGATGTGGGCCTTATAAAATAGTTAGAGAGGATTACCTCTTTCTCTATTGATCGGAATAGTTTCAGAAAGAATGGTACCAGCTCCTCCTTGTACCTCTGGTAGAATTCGAGTATCAATCCATCTGGTCCTGGACTTTTTTGGTTAGGAGGCTATTAATTATTGCCTCAATTTCAGAGCCTGTTATTGATCTATTCAAGGATTCAGCTTCTTCCTGGTTTAGTCCTGAGAGAGTGTGTATATCCAGGAATTTATCAGTTTCCTCTAGGTTTTCTAGTTTATTTGCATAGAGGTGTTTATAGTATTCTCTGATGGTAGTTTGCATTTCTGTGGGGTCAGTGGTGATATCCGCTTTATCATTTTTTAATTGCATCTATTTGATTCTTCTCTATTTTCTTCTTTATTAGTGTTGCTAGGGGTCTATAAATTTTGTTGATCATTTCAAAAAACCAGCTCCTAGATTCATGAACTTTTTTGAAGGGTTTTTGTGTCTCTATCTCCTTCATTTTTGTTCTGATCCTAGTTATTTCTTGCCTTCTGCTAGTTTTTGAATGTATTTACCTTGCTTCTCTAGTTCTTTTAATTGTGATCTTAGGGTGTCAATTTTAGATCTTTCCTGGTTTCTTTTATGGTCATTTAACGCTATAAATTTCCCTCTACACACTGCTTTAAACGTTTCCCAGAGATTCTGGTATGTTGTATCTTTGTTCCCATTGGTGTGAAAGAACATCTTTATTTCTGCCTTCATCTTGTTATGTACCCAGTAGTCACTCAGGAACAGGTTGTTCAGTTTCCATGTAGTTGAGTGGTTCTGAGTAAGTTTCTTAATCCTGAGTTCTAGTTTGATTGCACTGTGGTGTGAGATAGTTTGTTATAATTTCTGTTCTTGTACATTTGCTGAGGAGTGCTTTACTTCCAAACACGTGGTCGATTTTGGAATAAGTGTGATGTGGTGCTGAGAAGAATGTATATTCTGTTGATTTAGGGTGGAGAGTTCTGTAGATGTCTATTAGGTCCACTTCGTGCAGAACTGAGTTCAATTCCTGGATATTCTTGTTAACTTTCTGCTCATCGATCTGTCTAATGTTGACAGTGGGGTGTTAAAGTCTCCTAGTGTTATTGTGTGGGAGTATAAGTCTCTTTGTAAGTCTCTGAGTACCTGCTTTATGAATCTGGGTACTCCTGTATTGGGTGCATATATATTTAGGTTAATTAACTCTTCTTGTTGAATTGATCCCTTTACCATTGTGTAATGACCTTCTTTGTCTCTTTTCATCTTTGTTGGTTTGAAGTCTGTTTTATCAGAGATTAGAATTACAACCCCTGCCTTTTTTTGTTCTCCATTTGCTTCATATATCTTCCTCCATCCCCTTATTTTGAGCCTATGTGTGTCTCTGAACATGAGATGGGTCTCCTGAATACAGCATACTGATGGGTCTTGACTCTATCCTATTTACCAGTCTGTATCTTTTAATTGGAGAATTTAGCCCATTTACATTTAAGGTTAATAGTGTTATGTGAGAATTTGATCTTGTTCTTATGATATTAGCTGGTTATTTTGCTCATTAGTTGATGCAGTTTCTTCCTAGCATTGAACGTCTTTACATTTTGGTATGTTTTTGCAGTGGCTGGTAATGATTGTTCCTTTCCATGTGTAGTACTTCCTTCAGGAGCTCTTGTAGGGAAGTCCTGGTGGTGAGGCAAATTTCTCAGCATTTCCATGTCTGTAAAGGATTTTATTTCTCCTTCACTTATGAAACTTAGTTTGTCTGGATATGAAATTCTGGGTTGAAAATTCTTTCTTTAATAATGTTGGGCCGGGTGCGGTGGCTCAAGCCTGTAATCCTAGCTCTTTGGGAGGCCGAGATGGGCGGATCACGAGGTCAGGAGATTGAGACCATCCTGGCTAACATGGTGAAACCCCGTCTCTACTAAAAAATACAAAAAACTAGCTGGGCGAGGTGGCAGGCGCCTGTAGTCCCTGCTACACGGGAGGCTGAGGCAGGAGAGTGGCATAAACTTGGGAGGCGGAGCTTGCAGTGAGCTGAGATCCGGCCACTGCACTCCAGCCCAGGTGACAGAGCAAGACTCCATCTCAAAAAAAAATAAAAATAAAAATAATGTTGAATATTGGTCCCCACTCTCTTCTGGTAGAGCCTGGCTTGTAGAGTTTCTGCTGAGACATCCACTGCTAGTCTGATGGGCTTCCCTTTGTGGGTAACCCAACCTTTCTCTCTGGCTGCTCTTAACATTTTTTCCTTCATTTCAACTTTTCTGAATCTGACAATTATGCATCTTGGAGTTGCTCTTCTCGAGGAGCATTTTTGTGACATTCTCTGTATTTCCTGAATTTGAAGGTTGGTTTGCCTTGCTAGTTTGATGAAATTCTCCTGGATAACATCCTGCAGAGTGTTTTCCAATCTGGTTCCATTCTTCCTGTCACTTTCAGGTACATCAATCAGATGTAGACTTGGTCTTTTCACATAGTCCCATATTTCTTGGAGGCTTTGTTTGTTTCTTTTTATTCTTTTTTCTCTAAACTTCTCTTCTTGCTTCATTTCATTTATTTGATCTTCAATCAGTGATACCCTTTCTTCTAGTTGATCGAATCGGTTACTGAAGCTTGTGCATTCATCACATAGTTCTTGTTCCATGGTTTTCAGCTCCATTAGGTCATGTAAGGACTTATCTACCTTGGTGATTCTAGTTAGCAATTTGTCTAGTCTTTTTTCAAGGTTTTCAGCTTCTTTGCAATGGGTTTGAGCTTTTTCCTTTAGCTCAGAGAAGTTTGATTGTCTGAAGTCTTCTTCTCTCAACTCATCAAAATCATTTTCCATCCAGCTTGGTTCTCTTGCTGGCAAGGAGCTGCATTCCTTTGGAGAGGGGGACATTCTCTGATTTTAGAATTTTCAACTTTTCTGCTCTGTTTTTTCCCCCATCTTTGTGGTTTTATCTACCTTTGTTATTTGATGATGGTGACATACAGATAAGGTTTTGGTGTGGATGTTCTTTCTTTAGTTTTCCTTCTAATAGCAAGGACCCTCATCTGCAGTTCTGTTGGAGTTTGCTGGAGGTCCACTCCAGACACTGTTTGCCTGGGTATCAGCAGTGAAGGCTGCAGAAGAGTGAATATTGCTGAACAGCAATTGTTACTGCCTGATCGTTCCTCTGGAACCTCATCTCAGAGGGGTACCCAAGCGTGTGAGGTGTCAGTCTGCCCCTACTGGGGGCTGCCTCCCAGTTAGGCTACTTATGGGTCAGGGGTCCACTTGAGAAAGCAGTCTGTCTGTTCTCATATCTCCAATTCCGTGCTGGGAGAACCACTGCTCTCTTCAAAGCTGTCAGACATGAACATTTACATCTGCAGAGGTTTCTCCTGCTTTTTGTTTAGCTATGCCCTGTCCCCCGAGGTGAAGTCTATAGAGGCAGGCAGGCCTCCTTGAGCTGCAGTGGGTTCTACCCAATTCAAGCTTCCTGGCAGCTATGTTTACCTACTTAAGCCTCAGCAATGGTGGAAGCCCCTCCTCCAGCCTTGCTGCGGCCTTGCAGTTAGATCTCAGACTCCTGGTCTAACTATGAGAGAGGCTCCTTGGGTGTGGGACCCTCGGGGCCAGGTGTGGGATATAATGTCCTGGTGTGCCATTTGCTAAGATCGTTGATAAAGTGCAGTACTATGGTGGGAGTTACCCAATTTTCCAGGTGTCATGTCTCAGTTTCCCTTGGCTAGGAAAAGGAATTCCCTTCCCCCTTGCACTTCCCAGTTGAGGTGATGCCTGGCCCTGCTTCAGCTCTTGCTGGTTGGGCTGCACCTGCTGATCAGCACCAACTGTCCGGCATGCCGCAGTGAGGTGAACCCGGTACCTCAGTTGAAAATGTAGAAATCACCCATCTTTTGTGTTGCTATCGCTGGGAGCTGGAGGCTGAAGCTGTTCCTATTCAGCCATCATGGGTGTCCCCCTCCCACTTTCCTTAATGATTTTACATTTCCTGAGGCCCCCTCCAGGCATGCAGAACTGGGAGTCAATTATACCTCTTTCCTTCATAAATTACATAGTCTCAGGTACGTCTTTAAAGCAGTGTGAGAACAAACTATTACATTTGAGGAACACACACATCTCAGAATTTGGGGTGCATGCTTGTATTTAAACATTGGTCTAATTTGATTATTTCCTCTTTGTCTACCCAGGGCCTTCATCTCATTGGGTAGATTTCTTCTCTGCAGATGTCTTTTGCTTTCTGGGTATTTACATTTCATCAAATTAGTAGATCATTACACAGTTTCCATCTGCTGTCTGAGCTACCTGTCTTCTGGCAGCATAAATCTTTGAGAGGGTAATCAGCTCTGTTTTTTTCCTACTGATCCTGCACACCCCTGAATTTTTACCATGAGTCTACTTCTGTTCTAGATACTGTCTTGAATTTCGCATTTTTTTCATATAAAGAGTAAAAGCACATCCTAACATACATATATTTTGTAAACAATTAGACCACATGATTGTCATCATGATAAAACCAATTTAAATTTTTTAAAGTAATAGAGTACATCACATCAGTGAGCTATCTTTTAAAGGCTTTACTTATTCAACTCTACTCTCAGTGACCTTGAAACACATAGAGCACATACAGGCATGAAATTGTCAATGTCTCTAATGTCAAAAGATTTCTAGCAGATGCTAACTAGGACTGTTAACTGCTTACTAATGGGAACTTATAGGTGATGTCATTGTCCTAATTTTAAATAAGTAGCAACACTGATTCTTCCACAGAACTATGATCAAATCCACCTATCTCTAACTTCTCCCTATTACTGTTCTCCAGAACATTATATTCTTCAACTGTGAAGTGTGTATGTAGTGTGTGTGTACCTTTCTCTCTGTGTGTGTGTGTGTGTGTTTTGAGTTCGGTCGTGTCCTGAAAATAGATATGTTGTAGTCTTAACTCTTGATGCCTCAGAATGTGATATTTTTTGAAAATGAAGTGTTTACGGTGTGTTCAGGTTAAGATGAGGTCACTACAGCGAGACTGTAATTCAATATGACTTTTAAGAAGAGGAAATTTTATACATAAAGAAGAGATCAGTCATGTGGAGATGGAGACAGAGACTAGAATGATGCTGCCGCAAGCCCAGAGATCCCTGAAGTTACTGGGAGCTGAGAGAGACAGGAAAGATCTTCTTCTAGAGTCTCCAGATGGAGCACAGCCCTGAGACATCTTGATTGTAGACTTCTGGTCTCCAGTACTGAGAATTAATTTCTGTTGTTTTTAGTCACCACATACGTGATATTTTGTTATGGCAGCCTCTGAAAACTCACACACTGTGTTTGTGTGGTCTTTTAGGGTATCATAGATATTGAATGCTACCTTCAAATTTTGAATTTTTCTTTTCTTTTTTTTTTTTTTTGAGACAGAGTCTCACTCTGTTGCCCAGGCTGGAGTGCAGAGGCCGAATCTCGGCTCACTGCAAGCTCCACCTCCCGGGTTCACATCATTCTCTTGCTTCAGCCTCCAGAGTAGCTGGGACTACAGGCGCCTGCCACCTCACCCAGCTAGTTTTTTGTATTTTTTAGTAGAGACGGGGTTTCACTAATAAAGAAGAAAAGAGAAGAATCAAATAGATGCAGTAAAAAATGATAAAGGGGATATCACCACCGACCCCACAGTAATACAAACTACCATCAGAGAATACTATAAACACTTCTACACAAATAAACTAGAAAATCTAGAAGAAATGGATAATTTCCTGGACACCTACACTCTCCCAAGACTAAACCAGGAAGAAGCTGAATCCCTGAATAGACCAATAGCAGGCTCTGAAATTGAGGCAATAATTAATAGCCTACCAACCAAAAAAAGTCCAGGACCAGATGGATTCACAGCTGAATTCTACCAGAGGTACAAGGAGGAGCTGGTACCATTCTTTCGGAAACTATTGCAATCAATCAAAAAAGAGGGAATCCTCCCTAACTCATTTTATGAGGCCAACATCATCCTGATACCAAAGCCTGGCAGAGACACAACAAAAAAAAAAGAGAATTTTAGACCAATATCCCTGATGAACATTGATGCAAAAATCCTCAATAAAATACTGGCAAACTGGATTCAGCAGCACATCAAAAAGCTTATCCACCATGGTCAAGTGGGCTTCAGCCCTGGGATGCAAGGCTGGTTCAACATTCGCTAATCAATAAACGTAATCCAGCATATAAAGGGAACCAAAGACAAAAACCACATGATTATCTCAATAGATGCCCAAAAGGCCTTTGACAAAATTCAACAGCCCTTCATGCTAAAAACGCTCAATTAATTCGATATTGATGGAATGTATCTCAAAATAATAAGAGCTATTTATGACAAATCCACAGCCAATATCATACTGAATGGGCAAAAACTGGAAAAATTCCCTTTGAAAACTGGCACAAGACAGGGATGCCCTCTCTCATCACACCTGTTCAACATAGTGTTGTAAGTTCTGGCTAGGGCAATCAGATAAGAGAAAGAAATCAAGGATATTCAGTTAGGAAAAGAAGTCAAATTGTCCCTCTTTGCAGATGACATGATTGTATATTTAGAAAACCCCACTGTGTCAACCCAAAATCTCCTTAAGCTGACAAGCAACTTCAGCAAAGTCTCTGGACACAAAATTAATGTGCAAAAATCACAAGCATTCTAATAAAATACCTAGGAATCCAACTTACAAGGGATGTAAAGGACGTCTTCAAGGAGAACTACGAACCACTGCTCAGTGAAATAAAAGAGGGCACAAACAAATGGAAGAACATGCCATGCTCATGAATAGGAAGATTCAATATCATGAAAATGGCCACACTGTCCAAGGATATTTATAGATTCAATGCCATCTCCATCAAGCTACCAATGAGTTTCTTCACAGAATTGGAAAAAACTGCTTTAAAGTTTATATGGAACCAAAAAAGAGTCCACATTGCCAAAACAATCCTAAGTCAAAAGAACAAAGCCAGAGGCATAACACTATCTGACTTCAAACAATACTACAAGGCTACAGTAACCAAAACAGCATGGTAGTGGTACCAAAACAGAGATATAGACCAATGGAACAGAACAGAGTCCTCAGAAATAATACCACACATCTACAGCCATCTGATCTTTGACAAACCTGACAAAAACAAGAAATGGGGAAAGGATTTCCCATTCAATAAATGGTGCTGGGAAAATTGGCTAGCCATAATTAGAAAGCTGAAACTGGATCCTTTCCTTATTCCTTATACAAAAATTAATTCAAGATGGATTAGAGGCTTAAATGTTAGACCTAATACCATAAAAACCCTAGAAGAAAACCTACATATCATTCGGGACATAGGCATGGGCAATGACTTCATGTCTAAAACACCAAAAGCAACGGCAACAAAAGCCAAAATTGACAAATGGGAGCTAATTAAACTAAGGAGTTTTTGCACAGCAAAAGAAACTACCATCAGAGTGAACAGGCAACCTACAGAATGGGAGAAAATTTTTGCAATCTACTCATTTGACAAAGGGCTAATATCCAGCACCTACAAAGAACTCAAACAAATTTACAAGAAAAAAACAAACAACCCCATCAAAAAGTGGGCAACGGACACTTCTCAAAAGAAGACATTCATACAGCCAACAGACACATGAAACAGTGCTCTTTGTCATTGGTCATCAGAGAAATGAAATCAAAACCACAATGAGATACCATCTCAATCCAGTTAGAATGGCAATCATTAAAAAGTCAGGAAACAACAGGTGTTGGAGAGGATGCGGAGAAATAGGAACACTTTTACACTGTTGGTGGGATTGTAAACTAGTTCAACCATTATGGAAAATAGTATGGCGATTCCTCAGGGATCTAGAACTAGAAGTACCATATGACCTAGCCATCCCATTACTGGGTATATACCCAAAGGATTATAAATCATGCCGCTATAAAGACACATGCACCCGTATGTTTATTGTGGCACTATTCACAGTAGCAGACACTTGGAATCAACCCAAATGTCCATCAGAGACAGACTGGATTAAGAAAATGTGGCACATACACATCATGGAATACCATGCAGCCATAAAAAACGATGAGTTCATGTTCTTTGTAGGGACATAGATGCAGCTGGAAACCATCATTCTCTGCAAACTATCGCAAAAACAGAAAACCAAACACAGCATGTTCTCACTCATAGGTGGGAACTGAACAATGAGATCACTTGGACTCGAGAAGGGGAACATCACACACTGGGGCCCATCATGGGGAGGGGGGAGAGGGGAGGGATTGTATTGGGAGTTATACCTGATGTAAATGACGTATTGATGGGTGCTGATGAGTTGATGGGTGCAGCACACCAACATGGCACAAGTATACATATGTAACAAACCTGCACGTATGCACATGTACCCTAGAACTGCATGTATGCACACATACCCAAGAACTTAAAGCATAATAATAATAAAAAAAAGAGTAGAGTGCTTAATTGAATTGGGCCATAAAGCACGCATACACCACCCGTCACTCTCCTCAAGTATATTTAAAGGCTAACTTAACTAAACACCCCTAGCGTTTATACAGAGGAGATAAGTCGTAACATGGTAAGTGTACTGGAAGGTGCACTTGAATAAACCAAGGCATAGCTTAACACAAAGCATCCGGCTTACACCCAAGAGATCTCAATATCATTTGATTGCCTTGAGCTAACACTAACCCTAAATCTAATCAACACTATTACCAAATTAACATATATTAAATCATTTACCCATACAAGAGTATAGGCGATAGAAATTTTATCCTGGAGCTATAGACACAGTACTGTAAAGGAAAGGTGAAAAAAATTAACCAAGAACAAAATAGCAAGGACTCACCGCTATACATTCTGCATAATGAATTAACTAGAGACAATTTCGCAAAGAAAACTAAAGCCAAATCCCCCGAAACCAGATGAGCTACCCAAAAACAGCTAAAAGAGCACATCCGTCTATGTAGCAAAATAGTCGGAAGATTGATGGGTAGAGGTGACAAGCCTACTGAGCCTGGTGATAGCTGGTTATCCAAGATAGAATCTTAGTTCAACCTTAAGTTTACCCACAGAACCACTCAATCTTCCTGTAAACTTAATTGTTAGTCTAAAAAGGGACTGTTCTTTAGACATTAGGGAAAAATCTTGTATAGAGAGTAAAAAATCCAACTCCCATAGTTGGCCCAAAAGCAGCCGTCAATTAAGAAAGCATTCAAGCTCAACATCAATTAATTAAAAAAATTCCAAGCATCTTACTGAACTCTTCACATCACATTGGATTAATCTATTATACCATAGAAGCAATAATGCTAGTATAAGTAACATGAATATTTTCTCCACCGCATGAGTCTAAATTAGACCGAAAAACTTCACTGATGCTTAACAGCACAGTATTAATAAATGCAAACAAGCCAGTATTATTTATACCATTAATCCGACACAGGCATGCTTTTAGGGAAAGGTTAAAAAAAGTAAAAGGAACTTGGCAAACTCAACCCCGCCTATTTACCAAAAACATCACCTCTAGCATTACTAGTATTAGAGGCACTGCCTGCCCAGTGACACATGTTTAATGGCCGCGGTACCCTGACCATGCAAAGGTAGCATAATCATTGTTCCTTAAATAGGAACTTGTATGAATGGCACCACGAGGGTTCAACTGTCTCTTACTTTCAACCAGTGAAATTGACCTGCCCGTGAAGAGGCGGACATAAAATAATAAGACGAGAAGACCCTATGGAGCTTTAATTTATTAATGCAACCAAAAACCACAATCTACAGACCCTTAAACTACTACACCTGCATTAAAAATTTTGATTGGGGTGACTTTGGAGCATAACTAAACCTCCGAATAACCTATGCTAAGGCTACACAAGCCAAAGCGAGCCAACACCTATAATTGATCCAATAACTTGACCAATGGAACAAGTTACCCTAGGGATAACAGCGCAATCCTATTCTAGAGTCCATATTGACAATAGGGTTTATGATCTCGATGTTGGATCAGGACATCCTAATGGTGCAGCAGCTATCAAGGGTTCGTTTGTTCAAGGATTAAAGTCCTACGTGATCTGAGTTTAGACCGGAGAAATTCAGGTCGGTTTCTATTTATTCTATATTTCTCCCTTTTTGAAAGGACAAGAGAAATAGGGCCCACTTCATCAAGTGCCCTCATTCCATAGATGACCTAGTCTCAATCTAATAAAACATCACACACCCAACCCAAGAACAGGATTTGTTAAGATGGCAGAGCCCAGCAATTGCATAAAATTTAAAATTTTACATTCAGAGGTCCAACTCCTTTTCTTAACATCATGTCCACAACAAACCTACTACTCATCATTATACCTGCACTAGCCACCATAGCATTTCTCACACTCATTGAGTGAAAATTATTAGGCTATATAGATCTATGCAAAGGACCTAATATTGTAGGCCCTTACGGACTACTACAACCCTTTGCCGATGCAATAAAACTCTTCACCAAAGAACACTTAAAACCTTAAACATCCACTACTACTGTCTGTATCATTGCACCAACTTTAGCTTTTTCCATTGTCCTTCTCCTATGAACCCCCCTCCCCATACCCAATCCCCTAATCAACTTTAACCTTGGACTTTTATTTATCCTAGCTACATCTAGCCTAGCTGTCTACTCCATTTTATGATCAGGATGAGCATCAAATTCAAACTACGCACTAATCGGAGCACTACAAGCCGTCGCCCAAACAATTTCATATGAAATTACTCTTGCTATTATTCCACTATCAGTCTTACTAACAAGCAGCTCATTCAACCTTCATATACTTATCACAACACAAGAGTATCTCTGACTCCCCCTATCATCATGACCCTTGGCCATGATGGTGTTAACTTGGCCATGAGTTTGTTATCTCATAGGTAATGGTTACATTAAAATTCTCTTAAAATTTTTATGGTATTCTTGCTTTCCAAATTTACAAAATATCAACTGCAAGGGTAAAAAGTGTTTAAAATTTTAAAATAAAGCAATGAGTGGATAGAATTTGATGTTGACACAGATTGTCCAAGTGCCAGGTTGTATTTACAGAGGAAACCGAAATTACATTTATAAGTGAACTAATTATTTCTTAGCTACATAAAGGTTCTTAAAGTAATGATTTTCATATTATTTTCATAGATTGACTCCAATACTTTCTGCTATATAGGTGAGAAAATAGATAACTTTAACTCCTTTTTAAACAATAAATGAACTAAGTTTCCATGTGAGAGTATTTGCCAAAAGTCCTGAGATACATATATCTGGATCTAGATATGGATGTCAGGAAAGGCTTCCTGCTGTAGGAACAAACTCCAAGTCCCAGTGGCGTCATTCAACCAAAGTTCATTTCTTGCTAAGATTGAAGTCCACCATAGGTTGTCTCCCATGGTGGGGAGAGATAGGTGTTCTGTCCACTTTCTGCTTCAAAGACAGGGCTGAAAAGAGCTTTGTCTATTCAAAGCACATTGAGGTCACCCTGGCCGTCAACATTTAGCTGCCAAATAAGACAGTAGAGAGCGCGGAATTTGGAGATGTGTAGTTATACATAATTGGCATGTGCCCTATCTTACTCTTGCCTCAATTCCACTGATGAGAACTAGGAATAGTACCTAAAAGCAATCCATAGGACTCATTGATCATGTCTCCAATTACACCCTCAGTTTTCACCATTCTATTGGTTACCTCTGCTCAATTTATCTCTTCCCATATTGTCGCCCTACACTCATGGTAATATTAGTATTTCCTAGTTAGTATTAGGAAATATTAGTATTTCCTTGAGATACAGCCTAAATATTAGTATTTCTTTGAGATACAGACACATATCTATGAGGCCTTCTTTGCATTCAGAAACTACTGTTAATCATCAGTGAAAGAGAAGAAGCAGGAGATAAAAGTTAAAACGTGTTTAATAATGATGGTTTTACAAATTGAGCAGTAAAGTGTCTTTGAGTGCTATAAATATCTGTGTGTGCATGTAGCAATAAAACAAGTCACTCAAATGATAGTGTTGGCCCTGAAAAAAAGAAGCAGCAGGATACTGGGAACCTGGAGGCTGAATGATGTGGAACTGAAAGTTTATATATTCAGGGTGCTGTAATCTCAGTCCTGGGGGTTCCCTGTGCCTCCACTCCAGGCCTCTCTTCACCCTACTGATGGCCACAGGAGGCAGCCAAATGCCTAGGCAGATAGACTTGAGTCCCTGGTGAAATCTGACCTTCAAGCCAAAAACAGCCTGAAGGCTGGTCCTTGATTAAACCCATGACCCAGAGTGAGAACTTCTATTCCTATTTGCCCTCCCTTTCCTAATTGATTCTTTCAGAATAATGCCTTTTAACCAATTGAAGATTGCCTTTTGCAATACTACCTACAGCCTGTCCCTCCCCTATTCTGAGCCTATAAAGAGCCAAGACCCAACCACAAAGGGAGGAGAGAACCACCTGACTCCTGGTGCAGGAGACCACTCCTCACATCCCCTGTCCACTGATATCTGTTCTGTCGTTCAATAAAATTCTTCTCCACCCTCCTAATCCTTTAATGTCCAGCATATCCTCATTCTTCTTGAGTGTGCTACAGGAGCTCAGGAGCCACAAAGGCAACTACAAGCTATAAAACGTGTGAGCTGGACTATGCCCTTCTCAGCCATGGGCTGAGCCAGTGCACAAGACTCTGCTCGAGTAGATGATTGGGTGGCTGTCTCCTACAGCAGGTTAGTGTGGCCAAGCAAGTCCTGCTGGGGCAGTGTTGGCTAGAGATCCCTGGCTTGCCACGTGACCAAGAAGAAAAACCGTATATCACTAAATCCTTGGATGCTGCTAAGATGCTACTGAATGCTGAGATGCTACTGAATGCTACTGAAGATCACTGGAGTGAAAATGAAAATATGTCTATCATGGAGTGCAACTTTGCATCCCCTCCAAATTCATATGTTGAAATCCTAACTCCCAATAGGATGGTACTGGGAAGTGGGACTTTTAAGTGGTGATTAGGTTTAGATGGAGTCATGAATGTGAAGACCCCCTAAAAAAAGAAGAAACACAATGACTCTCTCCTTCTCTACCATGTGAGAACACAGTAAGAAGGCACCAACTATGAACCAGGCAAAATTCTTCACCAGGACCTGAATCTTCCAGCACCCATTCTTTTACTTCCAGCCTCCAGTACTGTGAGAAATAAATGTCTGTTGTATCTAAGCTGACTGGTCTATGATGTTTTGTCTTGCAAGTCCCAGTGGACAAAAACAATGTCCTCAGTCTCACTGACCCTCAACTACAAGAAGTCACTGTGGGGTTTGGTGTTCCCCACCAACAAGGGCAAGAATTTCCTATCTGTATAGTTTTAACTGTTAGAAAAATCAAGGATATTTTATTTATGTTGAAACCATTGTGCACTATGAAGCTGAAATAGGTTACATCATGGGTGGCATGATCTCTCTTGATATATTCCCTAGTTGTTTGTGTGTGCGTATATATGCATATGTACATATATGTACATATATGTATATATGGTGTGTGTACATATGTATGTATACACACACCCCATATATATACACATATATGCAGAGGAGGGGGAACACAGTCTTATTCTGTCACCCAGGCAGAGTGTTGTGGCATGATCTCAACTCACTGCAACCTCCATCTCCCATTCTCCTGCCTCAGCCTCCCAAGTAGCTGGAAATATAGGCATGTGCCACAGTGCCAAGCCAATGTTTTTTATTTTTAGTAGAGACAGGGTTTCACCATGTTGGCCAGGTGCGTCTTAAACTCCTGACCTCAAATGATCCTTCCACCTCGACCCCCTCAAGTGCCAGTATTAAAGGCATGAGCCACTATGATCTATTCCAAGTAGCATATTAAATAATTGCTATTTTCATTTTTTATTAATATAACTAGATCTTTCAGTTATTACATTCTATTTGGTTGCTGTTTGTATTTAACAAGGTATATGTAAAGGTAACTTTTTTTTTTTTTTTTTTTTAAGAGATGGAACCTCACTCTGTCACTCAGGCTGGAATGCAGTGGTATGATCATAGCACAGCAGTTTCAAACTCCTGGGCTCAAGCAATCCTCCCGCTTGAGCCTCCCAAGTTGCACAGCTTAAAGTAAGGAGCCGCTATGCCTGGATAATTTTTACTTTTTAGAGACAAAGTTCTTACTATTTTTCCCAGGCTGGTCTCAAACTCCTGACCTCAAGCATTCCTCCCAATTTGGCCTCCCAAGTAACTTGTATTAAAGGCCTGTACCACCACACCCAGCTAATTAAAAGAAATTTTATTGTAGAGACAGAGTTTTACTATGTTGCCCCAGCTGGTTTCAAACTCCCAACCTTAAGTGATCCTTCTGCCTCAGGAGAGGTAAAATATGTTTGTGCATAATAAGATACTAATTTGTAGTTAGAAAGTTTATTGAGTAGTTTTACTATGATTGAAATATTTTTTCCAATATTTATAACATTTTCATTTATGCAATACATATTTAACCATTTTTCATCTGCTTTCCAATTTTCTACCTCTTATGTTTCTTGTGTCAAATTGCTTTGACCATAACTTCTGTAACACTATTCATGGTGCGGTGGGGAACATCTTCCAGAAGGTTGTGATGTTGCAAGAATTTCTATGTTTTTACTAATAACCAAAATTCTTTCTCATTTCTGTCTCTATAAACATGCATATAAAACATTAAAATATGTTTTCCCAATTTGTTTTCTATCTGAAAATAACAAATTGATAAGTGTCTTTTCAGGTTCTATGATGATGTTTATAATTTTTCTCTATGAATTCTTGATCTGCAAAATGAAATCAATATATTTCTGTTTTATAATAAATTATCCTTTATTTCTGGTGTGAACCCCATATAATAAGGATACATTTAAAAATGTGTTGCTATATTATAGTTTCAAATGTTCTACTTAGACTTAGTCACATTTGTAAGGGGAGTTGCTTTATAGCTTTCTTTTGAAAACGTTCTTAGAGCTTTATGCCTAGAAATATATAAAAATTAACAAGTTTTTCTCCTTTTCCTGCATTTTAAACTAATTTTCAAAAACATTGAAATGATCTGTCTTTTGATGTTTGAATAGAATTTCATCTTTAATCCACCGGTCTTTGGGGTATTAGGAATTACTCCTTGATAATTTCTTATCTTTCCTAGAAATAATTAAAATCAATTTTCAAAATCCCCTTGGAATCAGGTTAGTAATTCATATTCTTACAGATAACTATTTTGTGGAACACAATCCCATAATGCACCCCTTCCATCTGTGTAAAGCAACTTCTGCATCCATTTTGAGTGAGTAGTAGAGTTACTCAAAAGTTCTTTCAATGATGAGGTTTCCAGTTCTGTTGCTGGATCTCCTTGTTGGCTTGTTTGTATTCAGGCAAGAGATTCATTAGAGATGACTGTGCTTATTCATTAACCAACCATTCAATCTTTTCTGAAATCTCACTGTCTTTTCCTCTTCAATATTTACAGTTCTTGATTCTTCTATCATAGTGACTCTGAGACATGTGTATATAACCTTAGAGGAAGATTCCATGATAGTGCCAGGCATTTGTCTCTCAGCACTTTCTAAATGTCAGCATTCTCCAAGCTTCCACATTAGAAACACCTTGTTATTCATTCCAAATGCTTCTCTGCAACAGTATTCATCAGAACACTTGAGATTTACATATTACCACATTCATAAATTTCTATCCTAAGCTTGTTCTTGTTTTTGTTGCTTAAATTTACTTATAACTCTCACTTAAAACATGACAAAACCTGCTTTTACATCTCTTCCATACTATGCTTTTTTTCTATAGTCATATACTCTGATAATTATACAACTTGTTTGGGGTCTTATATTAAGAAAATTATATGCTGGTTTTGTTTTATTTCTTTATATTATGACTAGGGAGAAAAACCAAAGAGATTTATAAGCACCGTGTGTCTGAGTGAACAAAGCTTTGTGAATTCAGTGGTATCTCTGTGGAATGCATGTAAGCTGAGATCTGTGTGATAGTACACTCAGAATGCATCAGGCCTTAACATAGATACACTCCCCAGAAGTGTGGTTTTATAAACAAATCTTATTGTCCAGGCAGATTTCAAGTTTGTCGGGGTACAGTGCAAGGCTCTGTGTTGCATGTTTTCTCAAAGATTAAGTTTCAAGGAAACTACTATTTAAAAGTTTGAATGAAGATAGACACATACACACACACACACACACGATATAATCCCTGAACAACTCCAGGGTTAGGAGTGCCACCTTCCTGTGCAGCTGAAAATGTGTATATACCTTTTACTCTTCAAAAACGTAAGTACTAATAGCCTACTATTACTGATAACATAGTCAATTAACACGTATTTTATATGTTTTATGTATCATATACTGTATTCTTAACAATAAAGTAAACTAGAGAAAAGAAAATGTTATTAAGAAAATGATAAGGAAGATAAAACATCTACTATTCATTAAGTGGAACTGAATCATTGTTAAGGTCTTCATCCTGGTCATCTTCACCTTGAGTAGGCTGAAGAGGAGAAAGAGGAGGGATTTGTTTTGCTGTTTCGGGGGTGGCAAAGGAGGAAGGAAATCCACATGTAAATTGACCTATGAAGTTTAAACCTATGTTGTTCAAGGGCCAATTACATATGTATGGAGAGAGAGAGAAAAAAAGAGGGAGAAAAAGAGGGAGACAGATATACAGAGATAGATGGATGAATAGATAGATAGATAGATAGATAGATAGATAGATAGATAGATAGATAGATAGATAGATAGATAGATATACAGATAGATGATAGGTAGATAGGATGCATGGATGGATGGATGGGTGGGTGAGTGGGTGGATGGATGGATGGACGGACAGATGGACGGACAGACGGACAGATGGACGGATGGACGGACTGATGGATGGATGGATGGATATAATTGATTGATGGATGTAGGGAAAGGTGAGAGAAAGAAAGAGAGAGAGAGACGGGCAACCTCAAAGCTTGATATAGTTTCAAAAGTTACCAGGAAGATCATATATCTTCCAGGATTAAAGAAGGAATATGATGAGTAAGTAATGTCTTCCACTAAAAAAGTTTAGATCATAAGTTAGAACCTTGCCTTTGAGCCAAAACTAATAAGATGGAATTTACATGGGATAAACATGGCATGCTTGTGTAACACTAACATGCAATAGGTTGAAGGTTAATCTGGTTGTCTCTCAAATTAAAAAGTGTCAGGATTTGACACCATGAATATGAATATCACAGATGTCATAGTGGGATGCAGCAAAGGTGACTTTTAGATATTTCAAGTGGTCTTTGGCCTGGGTATTTCTTGCCCCTTTCTGTCTTTCTTGCATTCACATCAATTTTCTAAGTGTTCCTGATTTCTTTATGAATATTAACACATCTCTATTGCAAGTAGTCCAAAGTGATGATAATCCAGATTTTTTTTTGTATCCCAGCCTAGGGGGAGCACATGGCATATGACAGCTTAGGGAGATTCCCCTTCCATAAATTTAAATTTTGATGAGAGGAGTAGACGCCTTGGAGAGTAGTGATCCTCTACACCATTATTGTTTGTATTATTTATTATTTTTATTTTTAGAGATGAGGTCTCACTATGTTACCCAGGCTGGTCTCAAACATCTGGGCTCAAGCAATTATCCTGCAGCCCAAAATGCTGGGACTACAGGCATGAGTCACCACATCCAGTCTCTCCAAGATATTCTAGTAGCTGCATCTTGCCTGACTCTTTGGCTTTCATTATAGTTTCTGCTTTCTTACTCTTGAATGACCATCCCCAAGCCCAATTTTGTAGCCTCCTAATAATCCTGAGACAGTAAGAAGTCCTTCCAAAAATGCACTCTTGCTTTTCTTACTAAACCAAAGCTCTTTCCTGCAATCAAAGAAGCTCCAGTCTTACGAAAATCACAGTTCATAGGGGCAACAATGTCCACGGGTTGAAGTTCTGTCTTCATACTGCAGGGATTTTCATTTATTTGTCATTCCCTAAGAATTTTGAATGTTTATTACACCTTAGGCATTGTTCTGGAAACTCTGGATACTATAAGACAATAGTCCCCAACCTTTTTGGCACCAGGGACCAGTTTCAGTGAAGACAATTTTTACACGGACCAGGGGTTTGGGGAATGGTTTCGGGATGATTCAAGCACATTACATGAATTGTGCAGTTTATTTCTCTTATCATTACATTGCAATAGATAATGAAATAATTTTACAACTCACCATAATGTAGAATCAGTGAGAACCCTAAGCTTGTTTTTCTGAAACTAGATATGCCCATCTAGGGGTGATAAGAGAGTTACAGATCATCAGGCGCTAGATTCTCATAATGAGCACAGATCTTGGATCCTTCTCATGGACAGTTCACAACAGGGTTCACATTCCCATGAGAATCTAATGCTGCTGCTGATCTGACAGGAGGCAGAGCTCTGGTGGTAATGCCAGTGATGGAGTATGACTGGGAATACAGATGAAACTTCACTCATTTGCTGGCTGCTGACCTCCTGCTGTATGGCCTGGCTCCTAAAAGGACACAGACCCACTGGGGACATATCGAATAGGAGACACAGCAGACAAATACAGCTGCCCTCAAGGAAATTATGGTCTTAAGTGGGGAAAGAAGTAATCTTATTCACTGTTTAAATTTTAATAACTTCAAGGAATAAAAATTAATTTTAAAGAAGTATCAGCTAAATCCCCTCTAATCTTCAATATTCTCCTACAATGGGCACAAGAAGCTACAATTATCCCCAGTGTTTGAGGTTAGGGAGGGAACTTGTTCCAGGAACCCTGTGGATACAGAAATCCACGTGTCGGGGCCAAAGCTGTTGGATCCCTAAAAGTTTGCTGAAAATCATGGATGTGAGGCAGATTAATAGGATAAAAGGCATACAAATGTATTTGAATATATGTGGGAGGCTTCAGAGTGAAGATCCAAAGATATAGGGGAATTGCCCATTTTTATGCCTTGGTTCAACAAAGTATGGACAGCGATGTCGAAATAGTATTGGACAAAAAGGGCCTAATCTAATTCTGAAACATTAAAGATTTTTTTTTTTAATGCCAAATTTGCAGTGCTCCCTACCTTCCATCATCTTCATGGGAAAAAAAATTACTTAAATAAGAAAAAAGATTATTTCCCAGTAGGATAATTTTGTCAACAATCATAGAGATTCCCTGAGAATAATCTGGTTGTCCCTAAAATTAAAAAGTGTCAGGACTTGATTCTCATTGCCACAGTTAATCATAGCTTATTTTAATGTAATAAATTAGAAATGGGAATACTGTCGTGTTTATTAATGAAACAAAATCACAATAGAAAGAACATATCAGAAGTAGTTATTAGAAGTCCTTCTATGCTCTTCCTAGCTATAGGGTCATTTTATTAACTATGTATTTTTTAGCATTTTTTTTGTGTGTGTTTTAGAAATATTTTTATTTACTTCAAATATGTTCCACATATTCCACAGCCATTTTATTCTCAGAATTTTATACTTTGATAGTCTTGATGCCGTAATTTCTTTTCAACAAATTAGTTTCAAACAAAATAATCTTCTTCCTTATGATAAATTATCAAAATTGAATTTTACCTGAGTATTTTAGTACATTCACTTAAGGTCCTTCAATAGTTTCAAGTAGGTTATGTGGGATGTTATAATAGACAATGACATTACCTATAATCACAGTTTATTTTACTATCTCTTGCCAATAATTTTAATTATTGGCCACATTACCACATTAAATAGCTCATGTAGAATAACATTGATAAAATTTTGTATTCTTGATTAAATTATAGCTATTCATAAATACAGAAGAATAAGTCATCTAGATTATTTGTGTGTTATATTAGATAGTAATTTCATATATATATAGTAAAATATGAAGAATTATCATATTCCTGGTTTGCTAAGATAGAGCAGGTATATAAAAACAGCATTTTAATTTATTTTTATGATTTACTAATATAGAAAATAATTTAGGATATAGATCTGCTGTATGTTGAACATGAGCAACATCACTTTGAACTCAGCTTTAACATCTGTAAAAATTGTATGTCATCTGCTGTATAGGGTTGCAATAAGAATGGAATGAAATAACTTAAGAAAAGCACTCTCTAGTGTCTTATACATAGTAATGTGTAAATAAATGACATTTATACTACTAAGGGGTGGTATACTTAATATTGAACATTATTACTTCATGCGTTGACTCCTATTGAGTTAGGTTTGTATACTAAATAGAGATCATTTGCTCATGTGCTTAACTATATTAATGTGTTATCAAATGCTCAACAAACTTTTAAACTTAGAGGAGGTTGCTCGAGGTGGTGCATGCCTGTAATCCCAGTATTTTGGGAGGACAAGGCAGAATGGAACACCTGAGCTCAGGAATTCGAGACCAGCATGGGAAACAAAGTGAGGCCTCATCTCTAGAAAAGAATACAGAAGAAAACAGAAAAAAAAAAAAAAATAGCCAGGTTTGGTGGTGGAGGCCCATAGTCCCAGCTACTCAGGAGGCTGAGGCGGGAAGATTGCTTGAGCTCAGCAATTTGAGACCAGCCTGGGAAACAAAGTAAGGTCCCATCTCTACAAAAAATACAAAAAAAGAAAAAAACAAAAGAAGAAGAAGAAAAGGAAAGGAAGGAAGGAAGGAAGGAAGGAAGGAAGGAAGGAAGGAAGGAAGGAAGGAAGGAAGGAAGGGAGGAAGGAAGAGAGGGAGGCAGGGAAACAGGGAGGGAGAGAGGAAAGGAAGGAAAGAAGGAAGGAAGGAATTAGCTAAGTGTGGTGGCTCAGGCCTCTATTCCCAGCTACTCAGGAGGCTGGGATTGCTTGAGCTCTTGGGAGGTTAAGCCTGCAGTGAGTCATGATCGTGTCACTTGCACTCCAGCCTGGGCAACAGAGCGAGACTCTCTTTAAAAAATAAACACGAAGAAACAAAAAAACAAAAGTTAGAACTAATCCCCGCAGCCAGGAAGCCACTCATTTTGTATTATTTCAATATAATGTGAAAATGATTGCCTTTTAGTATTTTAGTTTTCATTTT
The DNA here is from genome assembly GCF_008728515.1 of Papio anubis. Lineage (NCBI taxonomy): Eukaryota > Metazoa > Chordata > Mammalia > Primates > Cercopithecidae > Papio > Papio anubis. Next base: position 5,189,899 of record NC_044997.1, read on the forward strand.
TTATGTACAATTGTAACTTACATTAACCTGTTTTATTTTGTGCTGTTACACTTGTATATGTAAACTGTATATAATATATATTACATACATATAAATTGTATCCACTTTAACATTATAGTTCTCATTTCCTACATATAGTCATAATTTAGAGTGATCTGTTTTATTGTGTACTACATTTATATGTATGATATAATATACATTTTATATTTCTTATATATGAATTTTATAAATTTTAACATTTAAGTTTTAATTTATTATATATATTTATGATTTAGATTGATCTAAATTTTATTTGGTGCTATATTTCTATATATATTCATCATATTTAAACTATGCACATACTTTTGTAAAAGTGTTACTACTTTGACATTTCATTATATCTTTTATTTAAAGAAGTATTTGATATGTATCAATTTTGACTCATTGAATATGTCTTTTTCATTATTCATCCTAAGATCTGCTTCATTTTTCTTTATTACTATATATGTTCTGTTCTTTTTTTAAAAAAAGTGAATATATCATCAATTTATTAATCTGCAAGAAATTTTATATTCTAAAATGGGTATTTGCCCCATTTGCACCTGGAACCCTTACCAGGTATAACAAATGACTTCACAGACATTATTCCTCAATAGCTACCTCCATTTTGTATCATTGTTGACCTGCATTTTGTTTCACAAAAGGGAAGCTTTAGCTATATAAGGTAACCTGTGCACACCCACACCACTCTTCATACCCTGGTATAATATTTTTCATTGCAAATGCAGTTTAAGACATGTCTGAGTGGAGATCCAGATCATCCTGGCTAATACGGTGACACCCCATCTCTACTAAAAATACAAAAAAAAAAAAAAAAATTAGCCGGGCGTGTGGTGGGCACCTGTAGTCCCAGCTACTCGGGGAGCTGAGGCAGGAGAATGGCGTGAATCGGAAGGCGGAGCTCGTAGTCAGCCTAGATCGCACCACTGCGCTGCAGCCTGGGTGATAGAGCAAGACTCCGTCTCAAAAAAAAAAAAAAAATAATCATTAAATAAATAAAGAGTTATGCCTGAGTGTGCTTAGGCAAAGGTGACATCTCCCTTGTGTAAATGGCAATGATAACTGTGATGTTTGTGTGTGTGTGTGTTTGTGTGTTTTTTTCTTGTAATAGCTGAACCTTTGCTAGGGCAAATAAAGTTGAGGACACATACGAAGGATTCTCCTTTGCAGAATATTACAAATGAGTGTGGCTGTGTGTTTCTTCACACACATGCATATACAGAAATGGATGAAAAGAAGACTGGCCATTCTAATATTGAAAATTCCTGTGGAAAGACTTTTTGTTTCAGATATAAAATCCATATAAGTGATTTTGCGATTTGTAAAACCTCTCTGATCATCGACATGATTTAATGGTTTGCTTTAGCAAATAGCATCAACATGTTGAACCTAAGCTTCTACTACCACCATTTCAGAGGTAATTAGCATTAAATTAGCAGAGATAAAATAGCATTAAAAACAGACACAGGAATAAATTTTTCTTGGTCGGATGTGTAAGAACTGTGGATGTAAAAACATTAATAAACTTTAAAAAATGGACTAAAGGTCAGCAGATGTGCAGTAATGATAAATATGTCCTTTGTTCAGACGTTGCCTTAGAGTCAAGATTAATCCTGAAACAGTAAGATCAAGAAGCTCTTTACAGCACAATTGAATCCAGTCTCTTTACAGTGAAAACAAATGATAATAACTTTTTTGGATTCTAGTTTAGAAGACGGGGAAAGAGAAAACACTTATTTCTTTATTTCCCCGTTGTGAATATAAATTATTCTATTACAAAGACGCATGCACACATATACTCATTGCAACACTGTTCACCATAGCAAAGACATGGAATCAAAATGCCCATCAATGATAGAGTGGATAAAGAAAATGTGGTACATATACACCATGATAGTATGGCAGCTGTAAAAAAGAACAAAATCATGTCCTTTTTGTAGGAACATGGATGAAGCTGGAGGCCATTGTCTTTAGCAAATTTACATAGTAACAGAAAACCAAATATTACCACAAGTTCTCACTTGTAAGTAGAAGCTAAATAATGAGAACACATGGACAACACCTATGTAGAGGGGAATAACACAGACTGGGAACCAATGGAGCATGGAGGGTGACAGGAGGGAGAGGATCAGAAAAAATAATTAATGGGTACTAGGCTTCATAACTCGATGATGAAATAATCTGTACAACAAACCTCCCATGACACGTGTTTACCTATATAAAAAACCTGCACATGTATCTCTGAACTTAAAAGTTAAAAAATATTTCCCCCTTGTTCAAACAACCCAGTAAATAACTCATTTTTTGCAATAGCTGTTGTTAATAAAACAGCTTCATTCCCTTGAAAGATTCAGGCAGACTAAAGGGACGGGCCAGTTGCCCAGAAACTGATCCACAGTACCCCATCTTGAGTGCATTTTGCTTACAGAAAAACCCAAACATGGCCAAAGTTGCATTATTTCAAAGTACATTCTAATAGCAAAATAAGGTAGTTGGAGAGCATGATGAATGTAATAATTTAGACAGGAACATTTTATCATCATGCAGTCATTAATTATGCTCAACAAAATCTTTTCTGGACATCTGCCTCCAAGTCAGTGCCCAATTTAAGCCAGGAATTTTATACACAGAGTGGGCTGCCTGTCTTGGTTTGTAGACAAAAGCCTTCTGGAAAATAGTTTTAAAACTCTTGAAAGCTTGGCTAAATTTTTTAGGGAAGAGGTAAGGGCTACTAAAAACTAAATTCTAACTTTTAACCAAAACAAACTTCTTCAATAATGTTATCAGTGACTGTGAGCCAAGAGCTTTTGCATGGTTTGGCTTTTTTGGGGAAGGGTGAGTTAGACTTGGTTTTTGTCTAAAAATGAGGATACTGTTTTTGTGTCACATCTGTATTTTTTTGTTGAAAGAAAAATAACTTTTGGCTTGTATGTTATGGAAATCTGATCTCTAATATGTGGTTCATAAATGAGGACACTTCAATCACCTAATAATGTATGTAACAGTGAACACATACAAGAATTTATTTGAAAACACCCCTTTTTATTTGTAGATAATGTATTTGTGGAATGTGTTACTGTTTTTGGATGGAAGCATGGCCAGTTGGAGAGGTATTCTATCACCAGTATGGGGAAAACACTGATCTTCTAAAACCAGGCAGACTGAAAGCTTACTTTCTCACAGCATTTTAAAGGTACACAATTTTTAATGTAGACTTTTGAAACTTGGCTAGGGAAAATAAAGATGATATCTATGAAGGGTTCTCCTTTGCAGGATATTATAAATGAATATAAAAGGTACACATTTTATAATAAATTATCTGTTTTAATGTTTTCAAATTCTCTTATGTACAGCATCTTGCAGTGTTACCTCCTGCACTTTGATCACACGTTGAAGAATTATGACATCCTAGTAGGAAAGAAAGCAGTGAGCAAAGGTACACACTCACTTACCTATCTAGAGTTTTATTATCAGTTCTTATGATCAGACCATGTTAAAAGATGTATTCGACAACTATATATTAACAATCATTTTCTAAAATAACATATTCCCATATTTGCAATGGAATGCTATTGCAAAGTTATAGAGACAATCTGAACCCATCCTATAGCTCTATTTTTACTTTCTTTTCCACTCTCCCCATTTTAACATACCAAATCTTGGAAGTATTAATTCTTCATAATTAAAAAAATTTAAGCCCATAGAATAATGCGTATGTTTAACATTAGAGATTTTCTGGATGAAATTTCTAACTATTGAGCAAAGTATGATTTTATCATTTTTATAAGTATGATTTTATCATTTTTATAAGATAGAGATAAAATAGTCAACCTGAGTGTAACAAAATATATCACAAAGAGATTCTCTTATGTCTATCAGGTGGTCCAGCTGCAGATAGTCTTCTGAACATCAAGGTTTATGTATTTAGAATGTTAATCATTCCATACAAGGTCTCAAACCTGTTTCAGGAACATGGACAGGGATAATTTCAGCTGCAACAATAAAACATATGATAGAATATCAGTTAATTTCCACAATTTATCATACTGAAGTGTTATTGTATTTCCATAATTGATTATACTATAAAGCCAGAGTAGAATGGTTTCCAGCGTTTAAATGTTAACTAATGGAAAAGCAGAAATGCTGTCACTAAGAATGGGTTTAAAAACGATCTTCAGCAACAACAATCTTTAGGTGCTTCACTAATAATTTGACCATGTGAACTGACATTTTGACGTTAAGAAAACTAGGAAGCTTGCATTATTTGCATACTCCACAGATCAGTGATGCCTTTCTGACATGTCAAAACCTTAATCATTGGTGGCAAAGTGATTATTGATGATTGATGATTGATCAAAAACTTCCTAGTGAGAACTACTCATGGGTGATGAGATCATTTGTCCTTCAATGATGTTTCATTTATTAAAAAGTTCAAGATGATATGCCTTTTCATAATTCTCAGGACAACCAATTGCATTCAAAATTGATAGGCTTTGTTTGCTGTTCATGTTGTTATTATTATTACTACTTTGAAACTTTAAGAGTAGTTTTAGCTTCACAGCAAAATTGAGTGGAAAATACAGAGATTTCTCATATATCTCTTATTTTGATTTGTTATTGTTTTGAGACAGGGTCTAACTACGACCCAGGCTGCAGTGCAGTGGCACGATCATGGTTCACAGCAGCCTCTACCTCCTGGGCTCAGGTGTTGCTCCTGCCTCAGCCTCCCAAGTAATTGGGACTACAGGTACATGTCACCATGTTTAGGTGATTTTTTTTTTTTTTTTTTTTGAGAGATGGGGTTCTGCCTTATTGGCCATGGCTGGTCTGGAACTCCTGGGCTCAAGCCATCCACCCCTTTCAATCTCCCAAAAGTTGTTAGATTACAGGTATGAGGTACCATGTCTGGGCACCCATACCTCTCTTAACCCCACATATGTACAACCTCCCTCATTGTCAACATCTCCCATGAGAGTGGTAACATTTTTTTTTCTTTTTTGAATCGGAGTCTCATTCTATTGCCAGGCTGGAGTGCAATGGCACTATCACAGTTCACTGCAATCTCTGCCTCCTGGTTTCAGGTGATTCTCTTGCCTCATCCTCCCGAGTAGCTGGGATTATAGGTGTGCACCAGTACAACTGACTAATTTTTGTATTTTTAGTAGAGACAGAGTTCCACTACATTGGCCAGGATGGTCTCAATCTCCTGACCCTGTGATCAACCCTCCTCAGCTTCCCGAAATTCTGGGATTACAGGTGTGAGCCACCACACCCAGCCCCAGAGTGGTACATTATTTATGACTGATGGACCCACACAGGAACATCATTTATTATCCAAAGTCCATAGTAGTTTACAGTAAGATTCATTATCAGTGTTGTACATTCTGTGGGTTTGGATAGATGTAAAATGCATGTCTCCTTCAATAGCATGACACAGAATAGTTTCACTGCCCTAAAAATCCTGCTCTCCACCTATTCATCCCTTCCTCCTGCCAATTCCTGGGAACCACAGATTGTTTTACTATCTTCATAGTTCTCCAGAATATTCCTATACAATATGCAGCCTTTTCAGAGTGGCTTCCCTTACTTAGTAACATGCATTTTAGTTTCTTGTGTGTCTCTTAAGGCTTTGTAGCTCATTTCTTTTTGGTGTTATATTCTTGCTGGATGCACTATAGTGCATTCGTGAATTTACTTTTTGAAGGCCATTGAGGATGCGAATTCAATTTTAAGGTAGATAAAATTTGCAATATATTCCCTGGAGCTTGTGTACACTTGCCTATTCATTCTTTCATCATTCAACTGCTCAGAAAAATTTGAAGATCATAAGAATCTTGTGCTTTCCTTTCCTGTGCATAAACATACAAATCTGAAGCTTAAAAAAGGGGTTGTTTTTAGCCATCCTAATAATGAGTGTGTAATGATGTGTCAGTCTACAGTGATTCAAGACCTGAGTAATTTCTCATTTCTTATGAGGAGTCTGATGTTCAGCACATTAGAATCTCTTTATAAGAGTGAGAATTATAGTTATGTTGCTTTGAAAAGGAAATCAGTTAGGTATTATTATCATCATTGAATGTGTTACAGATTATCCTCAATGACCTGATTTTTGTGCAAGCATCAAAGAGTAAACTGTTGAAGAGGGACAATATGTAATCGGTATCAATGGAAATCTATGATTAACAATTCTGAATTTTTATGACAATTTTAGAAATGTCTGCTAGGGAAGAAAATAGAGTTAAGTTAGCACCAGTAGCATGGAAGTGGCTTTCTCAATTACCAAGCTTTGGGAATAGAGAAATACTTAATACAGAGATAAACATATTTATGTATTTTCATAAAACAATGGAAGTGCTTTCATCATTTACAGTCACAGGAAGAGGGCAGCCCAAGCAGAATAAGTAAGAAAAAAGTATTATAGCTAGTTCCTGCTTAATGAATGTAAGAGGAGAAAGCTACTCAATCATAGCATTTTACCACTACACCTGAATTCCCTATATTAAAAAGGCATTTATCTAATGATCCATTGTCATATATTGCCAGAAACCAAGAATGGTGTTATTGATGGAAAGAAGATGAAAAAGTATCTAAGAAGCAGTAGTTCCTCACTGTAATAAACCTCAATGAAGGATTGATTTACAAGGAAAATTGTTGGTTTTACATTTTGCACCACTCTGTCAAGTTCAGGTGTAGGCAGGATAATTTAGCCAAATATCCAGCACTCAAAGTTAATGAAATCAGAACATTTTTCTTTTATCAAGTTAATTTTACACAAATAACAGTTTGTTGATTAAAAGAAACTTTCATATTATTAAACAGTTGAGGGAATTATTCTGACAAAATGCGTTACACAATTGATATGTTACTCTAGAATGTATCAATATGTCTGATTAAAATAATCAGTTGAAATTATTAAAACAATTTTGTTCTTTTTCTACCACCATGGGGAAGAGAGAACAGATTTTATCAACAAAACTAGTTCATAAGATTTATAGCTTTTATTGGACTACTAAGTGATCCTGAGGAACAAAATAAGTCCAGAATGTTTTTGCAGCAACATTCTTCAAGTAGTAGAAAAAGAGAAAGGGAGATGGTAAAATACAAGGAAGGGTGAAAACTAGACATCTGAATGAGCTACCAATTTTGTAAAGTACTTTTGTTTGAGTATCTGTTGGTTGATGCCTACATAGAGGTTAAACAGTATTTTTGGAGGCTGTTTTTGAAACACTTGGAAATCTGCAGCAATTCACAGAAACAACTATCCACTGACAGGTCTAAATGAGAATGCTTTTAGTGGCATCAGCTGAAAATATGAAACACCTATTCCCATTATGCTCATGTTCTCAGTGTAAGACTGTGAACCTTACTGGACATTATATATGTTTGCACCACACATACACACACACACACACACAGAAAAATATATAATTACTTAATATAACAACATACGTCATTATATAATTTGTTAAATATTATCTAATAAAACATTTATATATCTTTATAGTCTGATATAATATTTATACATTTATATTTATATACATATAAAAGTAAATATATGATCTTATTTTTTATATTTATATGTATATATACTTATATATACTTACGTATGTATATTTATACATATTTATGTATACTTTATATTTTTATATATTTATATTTATACAATATATACATATACTTATATATAAATATTTACATATAGTTTATATTTTTATATATGTATACTTATGCAATATTTACATACATATACTTATATACAAATATTATGTTCTGGTAAATATATAAATATATACTTAATGTAATATAAAAATATATAAATATTATATTTATATTATTCACATATAATACATATACACATTATAATGGGTACATAAATGTTATACTTATATTAATATAAATTGTATAGAAGTATACACATATAGTACATATACACGTTATCTATAATATTTATATTATCATATGAATATTTATACTAACATTTACATATAAGAATACACACAATACATACACACATTATGTTATATATAATATTTGTATTAATATGCTATTAATACATGATATATTATGTTATATAATACCTGAATACCTTATAAGTATATTATACATTATGTATTTATCTATAACATACATATATTTAAATACATATTTTATAATATATTTTATAATATACAACATATAATCATCATAGATTATATAAGTTGTATATCTATATTATATATTATGATTTATTTTACATTGTATATTATAATGTTTGATAATGCTCATGATATTTAATATATATTATAGATTATAATACTACCTATATTATGATAACATGTAATACGATATTATATGTAATTATAATCTCTCATATGTAATTACATTTATATGTTATTCTCAAAGTAATACCATCATGTTTTTAATAAAATGGAATTTTCTTTCAGTGTTATACCAATCACCAAACTACTATTTTTTATAAAAATTGTATAATCCACAGATTATTCATAATCACTTTTCTGCACGTTATTTATGAATATTCTATATGTTGTTTTTGCAGTGGTATTTTTCTAGGATCTTTACTGGAATTATTTGTAATATTAAGCATTTGAAACATACAAAGAAAGCTTGATGCTAAGTGAAATTAGCCAATTGCAAAGAGTCTGTGAGATTCTATTGATATGAAATTGACATGGAATACCTAGAATATGAAATTCCATTGATATGAAATGCCAATCAGTAGTGAAGGAAGGAGATTACTGTTTGCAAAGCTGCTAATAAGTGCAGCATTTCTTTTGTGGGAGATGAAAATGTTGTGGAATAGATAGTGTTGACGATTGCACTCCTCTGTGAATATACTAGGAAAACACTTATTGTGCACACTAAAGGATAAATTTTATGACACCTCACTATCTTAATTAAAGCTGATAACATAATAGGATTTTCATTTTGCTTAGACATGGTGCCAGTGTGTTCAAATGGCCCCATTTAGTGGACAGTCATCGAACAGCAAAGCCTGGCTCTGAGCAAAAAGCCTTCCAGAGCCACTGTAGGTCTTTACTCCTCCAAATGTGGTTCTGTAATCACCAACAGCAGCCATTGCTGGGAGTGGGTTTCACTGCCAAACCTCAGGCCCTGAGTTAGAATGGGCATTTCTGCAGGGTCTCAAGGGATTGGTAGGCACATTCATGCTGACACTTGGGAAGCACTGAGCGATACCCCATGTCATCCAAGAATCATTTTGAACTGACTGCATGGCTCCTTCTAATAAGAACTCACTTGCTTCTTTTGCTGTGCAGAAGCTCTTTAGTTTAATTAGATCCCATTTGTCAATTTTAGCTTTTGCTGCCGTTGCTTTTGGTGTTTTAGACATGAAGTCTTTGCCCATGCCTATGTCCTGAATGGTACTACCTAGGTTTTCCTCTAGGATCCTTTGTAGGGACATGGATGCAGCTGGAAACCATCATTCTTAGCAAACTATCACAAGAACAGAAAACCAAACACCGCATGTTCTCACTCATAGGTGGGAACTGAACAATGAGATCACTTGGACTCAGGAAGGGGAACATCACACACCGGGGCCTATCATGGGGAGGGGGGAGGGGGGAGGGATTGCATTGGGAGTTATACCTGATGTAAATGACGAGTTGATGGGTGCAGCAGACCAACATGGCACAAATATACATATGTAACAAACCTGCATGTTATGCACATGTACCCTACAACTTAAAGTATAATAATAATAAATAAATTTAAAAAATAAATAAATAAATAAATAAATAAATAAATAAAAGAACTCACTTGCTTTTGGCAGAAGTTTGACCTCAATTAATTTTCCTGTAGAAACAGAACACCACAGCTTGTCTTTTGCCTTCAGATCCCAGGCCACTTCTTTGTGTCACATTTCCACAGCTCAGCTCACCAAGAGGTGGTAGGTGGTCAATGGAGTGTGTAGTAAAATGTCTTACACACGCCTGTAATCCCAGCACTTTGGGACGCCAAGGCGGGTGGTTCACGACGTCAGGAGATTGAGACCATCCTAGCTCACACAGTGAAGCCCCGTTTCTACTAAAAAGACAAAAAAATAGCCAGGCGTGGTGGCAGGCACCTGTAGTCCCAGCTACTTGGGAGGCGAGGCAGAAGAATGGCGTGAACCCGAGAGGCAGAGCTTGCAGTAAGCCGAGTTCATGCCACTGTACTCCAGCCTGGGTCACAGAGCGAGACTTCGCGCCAGTGCACCCCAGCCTGGGCAACAGAGCCAGACTTTGTCTCAATAAATAAATAAATATAAATAACTATAAATAAATAAATTAAATAAAAATGTCTTACTATGCTATAGGTACTACTTTCCTACAAAAATGTAATGTTACCCACACAGCAGTTTGTGTAGCCACATTTACTGTTAGAAATATGTGTCTTAAACAATTGCCCATCAGTCAACACATGGATAAAGAAACTTTGGTTTATATAACTAATGGAATAATACTCAGCCATAAAAAGACATTACTTAATGGCATGCACAGAACCCTAGATGGAAGTGGAGACTACTATTCCAAGTGAAGTGACTCAAGAATGAAAAACCAAACATTGTATGGTCTCACTTATAAGTGGAAGCTAAGCTGTGAGGATGCAAAGACCTAAGAACGATACAGTGGACTTTGGGGGCTGAGGAGAAGGGGTAGGAGGAAAGTGAGGAATAAAAGACTACTAATTGGGTTCAGTGTATACTGCTCAATCTCACAAATCACCACTAAACAATTTACGCATGTAACCAAATACCACCTGTTCCCCAAAACACCAATGGAAACAAAATTTTTTTTTATTTTTTATTTTTAATTTATTTATTATTATTATACTTTAAGTTGTAGGGTACATGTGCATAACGTGCAGGTTTGTTACATATGTATACTTGTGCCATGTTGGTCTGCTGCACCCATCAACTCGTCATTTACATCAGGTATAACTCCCAATGCAATCCCTCCCCCCTCCCCCCTCCCCATGATAGGCCCCGGTGTGTGATGTTCCCCTTCCTGAGTCCAAGTGATCTCATTATTCAGTTCCCACCTATGAGTGAGAACATGCGGTGTTTGGTTTTCTGTTCTTGTGATAGTTTGCTAAGAATGATGGTTTCCAGCTGCATCCATGTCCCTACAAAGGACGCAAACTCATCCTTTTTTATGGCTGCATAGTATTCCATGGTGTATATGTGCCACATTTTCTTAATCCAATCTGTCACTGATGGACATTTGGGTTGATTCCAAGTCTTTGCTATTGTGAATAGTGCTGCAATAAACATACGTGTGCATGTGTCTTTAGAGCAGCATAATTTATAATCCTTTGGGTATATACCCAGTAATGGGATGGCTGGGTCATATGGTACATCTAGTTCTAGATCCTTGAGGAATCGCCATACTGTTTTCCATAATGGTTGAACTAGTTTACAATCCCACCAACAGTGTAAAAGTGTTCCTATTTCTCCACATCCTCTCCAGCACCTGTTGTTTCCTGACTTTTTAATGATCGCCATTCTAACTGGTGTGAGATGGTATCTCATTGTGGTTTTGATTTGCATTTCTCTGATGGCCAGTGATGATGAGCATTTTTTCATATGTCTGTTGGCTGTATGAATGTCCTCTTTTGAGAAATGTCTGTTCATATCCTTTGCCCACTTTTTGATGGGGTTGTTTGTTTTTTTCTTGTAAATTTGTTGGAGTTCTTTGTAGGTTCTGGATATTAGCCCTTTGTCAGATGAGTAGATTGCAAAAATTTTCTCCCATTCTGTAGGTTGCCTGTTCACTCTGATGGTAGTTTCTTTTGCTGTGCAGAAGCTCTTTAGTTTAATTAGATCCCATTTGTCAATTTTAGCTTTTGCTGCCGTTGCTTTTGGTGTTTTAGACATGAAGTCTTTGCCCATGCCTATGTCCTGAATGGTACTACCTAGGTTTTCCTCTAGGATTTTTATGGTATTAGGTTTAACATTTAAGTCTCTTATCCATCTTGAATTAATTTTCGTATAAGGAGTAAGGGAAGGATCCAGTTTCAGCTTTCTACTTATGGCTAGCCAATTTTCCCAGCACCATTTATTAAATAGGGAATCCTTTCCCCATTTCTTGTTTCTCTCAGGTTTGTCAAAGATCAGATGGCTGTAGATGTGTGGTATTATTTCTGAGGACTCTGTTCTGTTCCATTGGTCTATATCTCTGTTTTGGTACCAGTACCATGCTGTTTTGGTTACTGTAGCCTTGTAGTATAGTTTGAAGTCAGGTAGCATGATGCCTCCAGCTTTGTTCTTTTGACTTAGGATTGTCTTGGAGATGCGGGCTCTTTTTTGGTTCCATATGAACTTTAAAGCAGTTTTTTCCAATTCTGTGAAGAAACTCATTGGTAGCTTGATGGGGATGGCATTGAATCTATAAATTACCTTGGGCAGTATGGCCATTTTCACGATATTGATTCTTCCTATCCATGAGCATGGTATGTTCTTCCATTTGTTTGTGTCCTCTTTTATTTCACTGAGCAGTGGTTTGTAGTTCTCCTTGAAGAGGTCCTTTACATCCCTTGTAAGTTGGATTCCTAGGTATTTGATTCTCTTTGAAGCAATTGTGAATGGAAGTTCATTCATGATTTGGCTCTCTGTTTGTCTGTTACTGGTGTATAAGAATGCTTGTGATTTTTGCACATTAATTTTGTATCCTGAGACTTTGCTGAAGTTGCTTATCAGCTTAAGGAGATTTTGGGCTGAGACAATGGGGTTTTCTAAATATACAATCATGTCATCTGCAAACAGGGACAATTTGACTTCTTCTTTTCCTAACTGAATACCCTTGATTTCTTTCTCTTGCCTGATTGCCCTAGCCAGAACTTCCAACACTATGTTGAATAGGAGTGGTGAGAGAGGGCATCCCTGTCTTGTGCCAGTGTTCAAAGGGAATTTTTCCAGTTTTTGCCCATTCAGTATGATATTGGCTGTGGGTTTGTCATAAATAGCTCTTATTATTTTGAGGTACGTTCCATCAATACCGAATTTATTGAGCGTTTTTAGCATGAAGGGCTGTTGAATTTTGTCAAAAGCCTTTTCTGCATCTATTGAGATAATCATGTGGTTCTTGTCTTTGGTTCTGTTTATATGCTGGATTATGTTTATTGATTTGCGAATGTTGAACCAGCCTTGCATCCCAGGGATGAAGCCCACTTGATCATGGTGGATAAGCTTTTTGATGTGTTGTTGAATCCGGTTTGCCAGTATTTTATTGAGGATTTTTGCATCGATGTTCATCAGGGATATTGGTCTAAAATTCTCTTTTTTTGTTGTGTCTCTGCCAGGCTTTGGTATCAGGATGATGTTGGCCTCATAAAATGAGTTAGGGAGGATTCCCTCTTTTTCTATTGATTGGAATAGTTTCAGAAGGAATGGTACCAACTCCTCCTTATACCTCTGGTAGAATTCAGCTGTGAATCCATCTGGTCCTGGACTTTTTTTGGTTGGTAGGCTATTAATTATTGCCTCAATTTCAGAGCCTACTATTGGTCTATTCAGGGATTCAACTTCTTCCTGGTTTAGTCTTGGAAGAGTGTAAGTGTCCAGGAAATTATCCATTTCTTCTAGGTTTTCCAGTTTATTTGCGTAGAGGTGTTTATAGTATTCTCTGATGGTAGTTTGTATTTCTGTGGGGTCGGTGGTGATATCCCCTTTATCATTTTTAATTGCGTCGATTTGATTCTTCTCTCTTTTCTTCTTTATTAGTCTTGCTAGTGGTCTGTCAATTTTGTTGATCTTTTCAAAAAACCAACTCCTGGATTCATTGATTTTTTGGAGGGTTTTTTGTGTCTCTATCTCCTTCAGTTCTGCTCTGATCTTAGTTATTTCTAGCCTTCTGCTAGCTTTCGAATGTGTTTGCTCTTGCTTCTCTAATTCTTTTAATTGCGATGTTAGAGTGTCAATTTTAGATCTTTCCTGCTTTCTCTTGTGGGCATTTAGTGCTATAAATTTCCCTCTACACACTGCTTTAAATGTGTCCCAGAGATTCTGGTATGTTGTATCTTTGTTCTCATTGGTTTCAAAGAACATCTTTATTTCTGCCTTCATTTCGTTATGTACCCAGTAGTCATTCAGGAGCAGGTTGTTCAGTTTCCATGTAGTTGAGCGGTTTTGATTGAGTTTCTTAGTCCTGAGTTCTAGTTTGATTGCACTGTGGTCTGAGAGACAGTTTGTTATAATTTCTGTTCTTGTACATTTGCTGAGGAGTGCTTTACTTCCAATTATATGGTCAATTTTGGAGTAAGTACGATGTGGTGCTGAGAAGAATGTATATTCTGTTGATTTGGGGTGGAGAGTTCTATAGATGTCTATTAGGTCTGCTTGCTGCAGAGATGAGTTCAATTCCTGGATATCCTTGTTAACTTTCTGTCTCGTTGATCTGTCTAATGTTGACAGTGGAGTGTTGAAGTCTCCCAATATTATTGTATGGGAGTCTAAGTCTCTTTGTAAGTCTCTAAGGACTTGCTTTATGAATCTGGGTGCTCCTGTATTGGGTGCATATATATTTAGGATAGTTAGCTCTTCCTGTTGAATTGATCCCTTTACCATTATGTAATGGCCTTCTTTGTCTCTTTTGATCTTTGATGGTTTAAAGTCTGTTTTATCAGAGACTAGGATTGCAACCCCTGCTTTTTTTTGTTCTCCATTTGCTTGGTAAATCTTCCTCCATCCCTTTATTTTGAGCCTATGTATGTCTCTGCGTGTGAGATGGGTCTCCTGAATACAGCAGACTGATGGGTCTTGACTCTTTATCCAGTTTGCCAGTCTGTGTCTCTTAATTGGAGCATTTAGTCCATTTACATTTAAGGTTAAGATTGTTATGTGTGAACTTGATCCTGCCATTATGATATTAACTGGTGATTTTGCTCGTTGGTTGATGCAGTTTCTTCCTAGCCTCGATGGTCTTTACATTTTGGCATGTTTTTGCAATGGCTGGTACCGGTTGTTCCTTTCCATGTTGAGTGCTTCCTTCAGGGTCTCTTGTAAGGCAGGCCTAGTGGTGACAAAATCTCTAAGCATTTGCTTATCTGTAAAGGATTTTATTTCTCCTTCACTTATGAAACTTAGTTTGGCTGGATATGAAATTCTGGGTTTAAAATTCTTTTCTTTAAGAATGTTGAATATTGGCCCCCCACTCTCTTCTGGCTTGTAGAGTTTCTGCCGAGAGATCTGCTGTGAGTCTGATGGGCTTCCCTTTGTGGGTAACCCGACCTTTCTCTCTGGCTGCCCTTAAGATTTTTTCCTTCATTTCAACTTTGGTGAATCTGGCAATTATGTGTCTTGGAGTTGCTCTTCTCGAGGAGTATCTTTATGGCGTTCTCTGTATTTCCTGGATTTGAATGTTGGCCTGCCCTACTGGGTTGGGGAAGTTCTTCTGGATGATATCCTGAAGAGTGTTTTCCAACTTGGTTCCATTTTCCCCCTCACTTTCAGGCACCCCAATCAGACGTAGATTTGGTCTTTTTACATAATCCCATACTTCTTGCAGGCTTTGTTCATTTCTTTTTCTTCTTTTTTCTTTTGGTTTCTCTTCTCGCTTCATTTCATTCATTTGATCCTCAATCGCTGATACTCTTTCTTCCAGTTGATCGAGTCGGTTACTGAAGCTTGTGCATTTGTCACGTATTTCTCGTGTCATGGTTTTCATCTCTTTCATTTCGTTTATGACCTTCTCTGCATTAATTACTCTAGCCGTCAATTCTTCCACTTTTTTTTCAAGATTTTTAGTTTCTTTGCGCTTGGTACATAATTCCTCCTTTAGCTCTGAGAAATTTGATGGACTGAAGCCTTCTTCTCTCATCTCGTCAAAGTCATTCTCCGTCCAGCTTTGATCCGTTGCTGGCGATGAGCTGCGCTCCTTTGCCGGGGGAGATGTGCTCTTATTTTTTGAATTTCCAGCTTTTCTACCCTGCTTTTTCCCCATCTTTGTGGTTTTATCTGCCTCTGGTCTTTGATGATGGTGATGTACTGATGGTGTTTTGGTGTAGGTGTCCTTCCTGTTTGATAGTTTTCCTTCTAACAGTCAGGACCCTCAGCTGTAGGTCTGTTGGAGATTGCTTGAGGTCCACTCCAGACCCTGTTTGCCTGGGTATCAGCAGCAGAGGCTGCAGAAGATAGAATCTTGCTGCCCAGCGAGTGTACCTGTCTGATTCTTGCTTTGGAAGCTTCCTCTCAGGGGTGTACTCCACCCTGTGAGGTGTGGGGTGTCAGACTGCCTCTAGTGGGGGATGTCTCCCTGTTAGGCTACTCAGGGGTCAGGGACCCACTTGAGCAGGCAGTCTGTCCCTTCTCAGAGCTCAACCTCCGTGTTGGGAGATCCACTGCTCTCTTCAAAGCTGTCAGACAGAGTCGTTTGCGTCTGCAGAGGTTTCTGCTGCTTTTGTTGTTGTTGTTGTTGTTGTTGTTGTTGTTGTGTAGCTGTGCCCTGTCCCCAGAGGTGGAGTCTACAGAGACAGACAGGTTTCCTTGAGCTGCTGTGAGCTCCACCCAGTTGGAGCTTCCCAGCAGCTTTGTTTACCTACTTAAGCCTCAGCAATGGCGGGCGCCCCTCCCCCAGCCTGGCTGCTGCCTTGCCGGTAGATCACAGACTGCTGTGCTAGCAATGAGGGAGGCTCCGTGGGCGTGGGACCCTCCAAGCCAGGTGTGGGATATGATCTCCTGGTGTGCCTGTTTGCTTAAAGCGCTATATTGGGGTGGGAGTTACCCGATTTTCCAGGTGTTGTGTGTCTCAGTTCCCCTGGCTAGGAAAAGGGATTCCCTTCCCCCTTGCGCTTCCCAGGTGAGGCGATGCCTCACTGGTCGGGCTGCAGCAGCTGACCAGCACCGATCGTCGGGCCTCCCCAGTGAGATGAACCCAGTACCTCAGTTGAAAATGCAGAAATCACCGGTCTTCTGTGTCGCTCGCCCTGGGAGTTGGAGACTGGAGCTGTTCCTATTCGGCCATCTTGCTCCGCCCCCTCAACAAAAAAATTTAAATGAAGAAACATGTGTCTTAAATAACACAATTATGGGAAAATTATTAAGAAAATCGCTACCCAAAAGAGATTCAAATATACGCTTTAATACATGTTATCAATTTTAGAGGCTTCAGAATATAGATACGCATGCATTTAAATGGGAATAAAATAATATTAGGACATATTAGTGGTCTCTATCTTGTGTGCGTATGGGAATTTGGCAGTATTCAATACCAATCAGCCTCCATTACTCAGGGTTCTGCAGAACTGAGATATTGCCTGTGGCCTTCCTTCATTCAAAAAGATCTTTAACCAAAGAAAACTAACAAATAAAAATCTAGGATGTGTAATAATTTACATTACGACCTGAAAATGGTACATATTGGGTTAAAAAGACTACCTTATATTGAAGTTACTGTTTCTTTATGGAAAATGCTTTACAAGATGATGTTATGTTGAACTTTTAAATTTTCCTACTTATCTCACTAAAACTAGACTCTGACACAAAGACTTATTTTGTATATTTGTTAATCTGAAGCATAAATTGCTGTCTTAAAATGTATTTTCTTAAAAGTATGTGTTTTGTTGTCCTGCTATTTGTTATTTAGCTTTCTCAGATAATCTGTTTACTGGCCTTGAAAAAAAAGAAAAAAAATTAAATAGTGAGAAAAAATAATAATGCATACCACTCTTTCTTCAGTCTGAAACTATTCACTTAGTTGACTTTCCCACCATGCACCCAAATTGCTTCATCGTGTTTTCTGCCACTATTTAATTCATGTTATTCTTTCTTTCTTTCTTTTTTTTTTTTTTTGAAAGAGAATGTCACTCTGTCTCCCAGGCTGGAATATAGTGGGTGCTGTAATCTTGGCTCACTACATCCTCTGCTTCCCAGGTTCAAGTGATTCTCCTGCCTCAGCCTCCTGAGCAGCTGGGATTACAGGCACTCACTACCATGCCTGGCTAAATTTTGTATTTTTAGTAGACACGGGGTTTCACCATGTTGGTCAGGCTGGTTTTGAACTCCTGACCTCATCACCTTCCTCGACCTCCTAAAGTGTTAGGATTACAGGCTTGAGCCACTGCAACTGGCCAATCCATGTTAATCTGAGAAGTCTTTCAGATCTCTTTCTATGCATTCACAAGGTTTTGCAATATGATGACTTCAATTAGCAATCTGGAATCAATGGTCTTTTATGTCAGCACATGCAGAGAGATCTTGTTTTCTTTTTCAGGATCATAATCTTAAAGATGTACGTTATGCTTTCATTTGAAATATTGCACAATTTGGCATGGGAATTGAAATTCCTGTATTGATCAACACTCACATATTTTTATTTTAACTCCTGCATGTTGTGTAAAGATGACACTGGTTTTACTCATGGTGGTAGAGATGATAGATGGAAGATGAAAAGTTCCCAGAACTTAGTGAGAGAAACTAGATGTCTGAATACAAGCCATGTGTCTTGTTTACGTATTTCCATGATTTTGCTGTCATTTTCCTTGGGAGAATCCTAAAAGGAGGTGAACATAGAAAAGACTATGTTTGTGTTGTTCCACCATGGTGTGGAGGGAGGGAGAGCATAAGGAAAAAGAGCTAATGGATGCTAAGTTTAATACCTAGGTAATGATAGCAATTTAGTTATTGTGAATTATGCTGTTATAAACGTAAGTGTACAAATATCTCTTCAACTCCTTGCTTTCAGTGTTATGGGATATATACCCAGAAGTGGAATTACTGGATCATATGGTAATCTATTTCCAAATTTTTGAAGAATCACCATACTGTTTTCTACTGTAAGTTTACTATTTTACATTTCCACAGCAGTTTACAAGAGTTCCAATTTCTCTACATCCTTGCCTACAATTGTTATTTTTGGCTTTTTTAAAATAGTAGTTATTCCAATGGGTGTGAAGTGGTATCTCACTGTGGTTACAATTTGCATTTTCCTGATGATTAGAGATGTTGAGCATGTTTTCATGTGCCTGTGGGTAATTTGTATATGTTCTTTAGAGAATATAAGTTCAAATCCTTTGCTCATTTTTGAATAGGTTTTATTGGTGTTGAGTTTAAGAGTTTTCTCTATATTCTGAATACTAATGTCGTAACATATATAATTTGCAAATATTTTATACCATTCCATGAATTCAGCTTTTTTACCCTGCTGATATTGTCTTTTGATGCATTTCTTTTCTTTCTTTCTTTCTTTCTTTTTTTTTTTTTTTTTTTGAGGTGTAGTCTCCCTCTGCTGCTGAGGTTGGAGTTCAGTGGCATGATCTCTGCTCACTGCAACCTCCATCTCCTGGGGTCAAGCAATTCTCCTGCCTCAACCTTCTGAGAATCTGGAATTACAGGCACCTGCCACCATGCCCACCTAATTTTTGTATTTTTAATAAAGATGAGGTTTCACGACGTTGGCCAGGCTTGTACCTGCCTCAACCTCCCAAAGTGCTGGGATTACAGGTGCAAGCCACCGAACCCAGCCAAAAAAATTGATGAAGTTAAATTTTTCTACTTTTTTCTATTGTTACCTGTGTCTTTGGGATTATATGTAAGAAATTCTGACCAAACCCAGTGTTGTGGAGCTTTTTCCTGTTTTCTATTAAAAGTTTTATAGTTTTACTTCTTACATTTAAGTCTCTGTCTCATTATTCTTCACACAGAAAATGTGCTTATAACTTGTTTATAAGGTGAACTGCTTACACCTTACACATAGAACACATAGCCACAACAGACGTAGGAGAAAGCATGCTGAAAGGAGCTGAGAAGTGAGATGAGGAACCCAAGATAATGTCTCTGAAGGATCCACCAAATCAGAAACTGTCTACCTCTGCAGATCTATTACATGAGATAAATAAAAATTGTCTTTATTACTGAAGTTGTTAGTCATTGGGTATAATCTCTACTTGTATCAAATTACATCCTAGGTTTTCACTATCACTTTTTTTTTTTACCTTGTCTTTTTTCGTGCTTTCTTGATTTCAACATAAAGAGTAACCCACAGTGATGTCAGCTTAGTTCATCTCTCCCTGCATTCCCATGCTTGAAGGATGGTCCTTTATAAGAAGCAGTGCAATTAAAATGTTTTGCTTGTGCAGTCTTCTCCAATTTATTTTTATTTTTATTTCTTTTGCTCTTTCAAGTTCACAAGAGTGTTGCTAACATCCTCCAGGTAATATTTCACTTCCCAATGCCTATTTAACAGCACAGTGACTTATAAAAAGCAGACAAATTAAGAGGAAAAGAAAAAAGGAACAGAATTATGCAAGTAAGAGAAAGATATCAACCCATCTGGAGGTAAGATAACCTTGCTTTGGTTTTGTGTGTTGAAGAGTCAGTCAAAGTTAATGATTAGATGTTTTCAGGACCCCCGAACACTGAATATTTATGTCAAGTACATCACAAGCTTGCTTGCTTTCTTTCTTTCTTTCTTTCTTTCTTTCTTTCTTTCTTTCTTTCTTTTTTTTTTTTTTTGATGGAATCTTGCTGTGTCACCCAGGCTGGAGTGCAGTGGCGTGATCTTGACTCGCGAGCTCCACGTCCAGACTTCACCCCATTAGCCTGCCTCAGCCTCCAGAGTAGCTGGGACTACAGGCACTGCCTACCACACTTGGCTAACTTTTTTGTATTTTTTAGTAGAGACGGGGTTACACTGTGTTAGGCAAAATGGTCTCGATCTCCTGACCTCATGATCTGACTGCCTCGGCTTCCCAAAGTTCTGGGATTACAGGCATGAGCCACTGCTCCTGGCCCACAAGCGTTATCTCAATGTTTCAATTATATCATCTGTTATTTTAATTAAGATATCAGTAAAGAGTAATTATATCATATGTTTTCATGACAAAAATGTCATGATTATTTTGCAAGACCATTGTGCCAACTCATTACTAAGGAAATGACAGTTAAAAATACCAATAGTAATTAATGGCAAAAGTAAAAGTCACAATTTACTACTGTTGATATTACAGATCCATATGGCTTGTGATAAGTTTAGTGGATAGACCCTATACTTAAAACTTACATGGTAAGTATAACTGATCCCTCAAGTGTTTGTCCTCTTACATCCAACTCTGCATTATGGAAACAAGGAAAGTCTCATGTGAACACAAGCCAAACCTTTTACAGTTCTGCAATGTGCAGACCTGCTACCTGATGCATAACGTTTATATTTAACACCTATGTAGACGGAATCTGTGGCTACATGGAAAAATGGAGTGTTTATTAACTTGTAGGCAGGAGATCTTTCCAACAACACACAGCTGGAGGCATTGGGCTTTTAAGGCAGCTTCCTTAAAACGGCTGTTCTCAGGCTCTTAGCAGCATAGAGACTGGCCTGCCAATTTCATCTTTAGCTGACTGCAAATACTGCACATTTTTTAAAGCATTGGAGAGAATGGGTGGTTGGTCAATCTAGCAGAAACATAAATTGCACCTTGAATTAAAGCATTATTAGTAGACAATGATGATAGGCAGAGGAAGGATGGTTGGTTATTATTTGTCCCCCAGAAGCACAGTTGGATGCATCTTAGTTCCCTGTTATGCTGGGCAGTGAAATCACAATTTGATGTCCTGTAAGAACTATTCTGGCAGCAGGTGGTTAAATCACTGAGTGCAGAATCCACATTTGCATTTGTCTTTTGACTGTGGGAGGAAGAAAAACAACTAAAGGCACACTTTGCAGAGTGAGTTTTATTTTCTGATTCCTTAATTCTATTCAGTTATTATAATCATTTTGAACTTTTTCAATAAGGCAAATTCATGGAGCTGAAAGGCTGTATAATGTTATCAGGAAACAGACTATTTCCTTGGTATCCTGTGATGATTAAATGTGACTTTATTTGTTATAAGCTCCCTGAAGATTGAGTCTGTCTCCAGTCATATTATAGGAACATGCCAGAGAAAATAAAAACTCTCTTCTGAAGCGAAAAATGAAAAAGCTTACAGACACTACCTCTGTAGCAGCCTGTCAGAACAGGAGCCTTTCTTGAATTTCAAACACTGTTCTTACATCCTCCTTGTTTATTTATCCTGCACACTCATGAGAAAGAGCATTAAGATAGGAAGAAAACTCTGCCTGGAGTTTTCCATCTAATTGGTTTCTTCATTTCTTTCATTTTTTGATTATACAGCCATAATATTAGCCCTGATACAGTTTGTGCAAACAACAAATGAGACATGCTTTATTCTTGCATGTATAAATAAGTGAATGAAATTGGCCAACATAGGCTACAACAATATTCCAGTCCTCCTCTGGCCACCACTCCCCAAATTAACCTTGGTTAATGTTGTTTCAATTAGAATTGTGTCTCATCTTCCTTCTGATTAAATCCATTCTTCCAGTACCATGCTGTTTTTGTTACTGTAGCCTTGTAGTATAGTTTGAAGTTAGATAGCATGATGCCTCCAGCTTTGTTCTTTTGGCTTAGGATTGTCTTGGCAATGCAGTTCTTTTTTGGTTCCAAACAGAGATACAGACCAATGGAACAGAATAGAGTCCTCAGAAATAAAACCACACATCTCCAATCATCTGATCTTTGACAAACCTGACAAAAGTAAGAAATGGGGAAACAATTTCCTGTTTAATAAATGGTGCTGGGAAAACTGGCTAGCCTTAAGTAGAACACTGAAACTGGATCCCTTCATTAAACCTTATACCAAAATTAATTCAAGATGGATTAGAGACTTAAATGTTAGACCTAAAACCATGAAAACCCTAGAAGAAAACCTAAGTGATATGGTTCAGGACATAGGCATGGGCAAGGACTTCATATCTAAAACATCAAAAGCAATGGCAACAAAAGCCAAAACTGACAAGTGGGATCTAACTAAACTAAAGAGCTTCTGCATCACAAAAGAAACTGCCATCAGAGTGAATAGGCAACCTACAGAATGGGAGAACATTTTTGCAACGTACTCATCTGACAAAGGGCTAATATTCAGAACCTACAAAGAATTCGAACAAATTTACAAGAAAAAAACAAACAACCTCATCAAAAAGTGGGCAAAGGATATGAACAGATATTTCTCAAAAGAAGACATTTATGCAGCCAACAGACACATGAAAAATACTCATCATCACTTGCCATCAGAGAAATGCAAATCAAGATCATAATGAGATAATGTCTCACATCAGTTAGAATGGTGATCATTAAAAAGTAAGGAAACAACATGTGCAGGAGAGGATGTGGAGAAATAGGAACACATTTACACTGTTGGTGGGACTGTAAACTAATTCAACTATTGTGGAAGACAGTGTGATGATTCCTCTAGGATCTAGAACCAGAAATACCATTTGACCCAGCCATCCCATTACTGGGTATATAACCAAAGTATTATAAATCATGCTACTCTAAAGACACAAGCACACACATGTTTATTGCAGCACTATTCACAACAGCAAAGACTTGGAACCAACCCAAATGCCCATCAATGACAGACTGGATTAAGAAAATGTGGCACATATACACCATGAAATACTATGCAGCCATTGAAAAAAGGATGAGTTCGTAACCTTTGTAGGGACATGGATGCAGCTGGAAACCATCATTCTCAGCAAACTATCGCAAGAACAGAAAACCAAAAACCACATGTTCTCACTCATAGGTGGGAATCGATCAAGGGGAACACCTGGACACAGGAAGCGGAACATCACACACCAGGGACTGTTGTGGGGTCGGGGGTGTGGGGAGGGATAGTATTAGGAGATGTATAATGATGAGTTAATAGGTGCAGCACACCTACATGATACATGTATACATATATAAGAAACCTGCACATTGTGCACATGTACCATAGAACATAAAGTAGAATAAAAAATATAAATTAATTAATTAATTTAAAAAATAAAATCTACTAAAAGAAAACATTTGGGAAAATCTCCAGGATATTGATATGGGCAAAAATCTCTTGAGTAATACTCCATAAGCACAGGCAATGAAAGCAAAAATAAACAAATGGGATTGCACCAAATTAAAAAGCTTCTGCCCAGAAAAGGATACAATCAACAAAGTAAAGAGACAACTCACAGAATTGGAGAAAATGTTTGCAAACTGCCCATCTGACAGGTTACTCATTACCAGAATACATAAGGAGCTCAAAAACCCTGTAGGGAAAAAAAAAATCTAATAATTAGATTTCAAAACGGGCAAAAGATTTGAATAGACATATATCAAAAGAAGACATCCAGATAGATAGCAGACAGGCAAATAAAAAGGTGCTCAGCATTATAGATCATCAGAGAACTGAAAGTTAAAACTACAAAGAGATATCATCTCACCCCTGTTAAAATGGCTTATATCCAAAACACAGGCAATAATAAATGCCAGTGAGGATGTGGAGAAAAGGGAACTCTTGTACGCAGTTGGTAGGAATGTAAGTTAGTACAACCACTATGGAGAAAAGTTTGGAAGTTCCTCAAAAAACTAAAAATTGAGCTACAAATAAATAAATAAATAAATAAATAAATAAATAAATAAATAATGCATAAATAAAGTCCATTCTTTCTTCTGATTAAATCAATTTCTAGTAAAATAAATGACAATGTAAACTTAGTAGAAATATCATTTACAGTTATAAAAATAAAATGAAACATCCCTAAATGCAAGATAAGGAAAAGGGCATACCTTGATAAGTCCATATATTTGTGATATCCAGCCTGTTCCTTCATTATTTGTTGCTTTGGTCCATGCCTGCTCACAATGCTATGAATGTTTTGTAAGGAATTATCGTAAAATCACAACTCAAATTCATAGGGCATTTTTTATTATACAACAATAAATACAAGAACCAAGAGAGCAGTTGTTAGTGCTTGGTTTTGGGGGTTGGATCTCCCTTTGAGCATGCCCATCATGGAGATCAAGTCATAGACAAGAAATAGATGGGGAAAATACAGGAAGAGCAAGTCAGATAAATGAAATTGATCCTTATATCGTGGTAACCAATGTTGACCTACTTATCCTTCTTGATGCTGAACCAGTAGATTAGGCTCCTTCTCACTAAAAATCCACTTTCCCAAATTAAACGGCACATTTATTGTGAGATTCTATATGATGAGTTTATCATATTATTCCTGGAATTAAATATGAGAGCTGTAATAGACCTGGTGTCATGTAAGTATTTAATGAACAAAGAAAGTATTCTGTGAACAGAGAAATTTGTTTGAGATGCAGGGTGACTTGGCAGAGGTAAGAGTCATGGAGACTTCACACGACAAACTAAGAGGATTGTTCCCAATCTTACAGCAAGAGGGGGATACTAAAGGGTTTTATACAGGGCATGCTACAGATATACAGAGTCATGTTTTAGCAACATTGCTCTAAGACCTCGTGATAGAGAAACAAAAAAGTATTTGTACAGTCAAGGCAGAAGAATCTAAGGTCCCTATGAGTGAAGGTGAACTGAAGAGAGGGGTAAGAAATATGAGAGAGAAAAATTCATGGGTCCTGAGTGTGAGTCAATGAGTCGCCATCCCACAGATGACGTAATTGGATGGTGGTGTCATTGCTATTGGTAAACCTGAAGAGAGAAGGAAATTGAAGTATAGTACATTTTGTTGTGATCCCAAGCCAGTCTAGCTCCAACTAGACGTGGATGGAAGATATTTCCAACATGTTTTTGCATTCAGGAGAGACAGAGAGAGAGCAGGGAAGAAGTCTGCATGTGTGTATGCGTGCAAAAAGGGACTGAATGTAATCATTTAAACTACAGAATCACAAAGCTAATTACATTAAACGACAGATGTACACAATCCTTAAAAATGCTTTTCCAATGCTTAAACAAGGGCTGATATGTACCTAGTGAAACCATGGACAAAATTTTGTAAAAGACAGCTCTATGTGAACTATTTAAGCTTTGGTGTTGCATTTTGAAATTTAAGGTATGTAGTGAGGAGATACAAATAAGATATGCTTTCTGACTCTGCAAAATAGAAAGTGGAACTGATTTCTGGAAGTTTGATTCTAATTCTGTTTTTTTTTTATTTGTTTTTTTCTTTGTTTGTTTTTCCAGGAGAGCAACAGGTTTCTATCTCGGGGCAAGAAAGAAGTCATTTCACAATTCTCAAGCCCGTTATTTAGGGATTAGTCAATGATCTTGTTTGCAGGATGAGAATTTGGGAGATTGTTACAGGATATTGCTCAATCAAGACAATACCTAACAGCCCATTGTCATTCTGAATTCATGCATTTCTTGAGAAGGAAAAAACATGTGAAGTGGAAAGATGCCTTTTACATCAATTCATTTTTCCTATGAGTTTATAGTCTGCTAGACTGTTTGTAGCATTACCTCACTTCATCTTTTGTACAAATCTTTTAAATGAATGGTAGTATACAACTATTCAGGAAATTACTGAAAGGTGCAAAGATACAGCATGTCAAAACATCAACATAGGCAACCTGATATCTTACTCACAAAGCCATTGACATTTTGAATCAGATAAATTTTTTGTGGTGGGGACTACCCTTTGCATTGTAGGATGATTTGCGCATTTCTGGCCTCCATGCACTAGATGCCAGTAGCAATACCTCTCCCTCCTTAAAGATGTGGCAATTGTCTTGGCATGGTGGCTTGTGCCTATAATCTCAGCACTTTGAGGGGTCGAGGTAGGTGGATCATTTTGCAGGGAGCTGAAGGCCCATGGGTTATGGTGAACTCGGCGTTCTACTGGAGACTACATGATCAAACAACAAAGTATTTATTATGAATGCAGTATGTGGGCAAACTCACACTGCCCTGCCAACAAAAGGTTTGTTGAGGGACATCAATCCCTGCCACTGGGTTCTTTGAAGTTATCTACCAAGAAAATTAGAACCTATTGTTCACAGGATGCAGTTCAAACCTGCTGTGAACTAAACAGCCAACTGACAGTTACCTGACATTCACCCCCCTCCTTCTTGCTATCTCTTTCTCCTAATAAATATACCGAGCGCTGTTTAAAGCTCAGAATTCTTGCGCACTAGAGGCAAAGTGCCCCCTACCCCTTCTTCCAAATATACTCTTTGATCTCTTGTCTTTTGTTCCTGAGTTTGCACTCCCTTTTTTCAGTCCCACAGGTCCATGTGGGTTACAAGTGGTGCTCCAACAGGCGACAGTCCAAACATGGGACTTCGAGAAACTGAACAAAGAAGGTCTGCTGGAGCAGAGAAACTGAAATTGACAAGGCAAATGGGGACCCCAGGACGAGTCTGCCAGCAGCAGATACAAGGTCAGTGACCTAAAGAGGTACTGGGAGCAGTGCTTTAAAGAAGTACTGGGAATGGGAAGTTTTCTGAATCAGGGTAACAAGGGAAAGAGTTTGTCTTTTAAGAAAAACATTAAGTACAGTTGCTTAAAGTTCTGTTGAGATAGTCTGGAGCTCAGGTTAATTCTCAGGCATTAACTAACCTCCTGCAGAAACCACAAAATGTTATTGTACATAACCCATGGTTTCCACAGCCAAGCACTCTTAATGTTGAAAATTGTGATATAGCAGGAGAAAGATTAAAATAGGCTCATCAAAAAAGGTCTTAAAATTGATTCTTCTGTTTTCTACACTTGGAATTTAGTTCGTACTCTACTTCTACCATTATCTCATTATTCTCTGCAACAGCAGACTGAATCTAAACTCTGTAATAATCTGTTTTCCTACCCATAGTTCCAATTTAAAATAAAAAAACAGGAGAAGGAGGATAAAAAATTGTCCTATACTGCCTCCAATTGCAGAAATATCTGTACTGCCTCCTTCTGTAGGAGAAATAGAAACCTCAATACAGACAATTTTACACTCTGTTCCCATAGCTGGAGAGTCTTTAGGACTTGTAGTTTTCCTATTTCCATAAGGCCTGATACAAATAATCCACAGTAGCTTATTCATGAACACACCCCACTAGAACTATGTTGTTGAAGGAATTAAAAACTAGTGTGGTCAATAATGGAGTACAAAGCCCATGGTTCCTGGAGGAAGAAACTCTAGACATAGAACTCTGGGAATAAGTGGGGAGAAATCTTAAATAACATCATGCACAAAGGCATAAGTTTCCAGTTAAATATTTAACGTTATGGGCTTTAATTAGAGCAGCCCCGGTCAGTTACACACAGAAAAGCCTAAGAAAAAGAAAGAGGAGAAAATGTCACCTGACTTACCATCCTCTCTCCCATCAGCCCCAATATCACCAGACCAAAATAGCAAAGAGGAAACAGAGGTCTTACCTAAGCCTCTTCTTCCAACAGATAGGAAAGAAGACAGAGGATATGGTACAGCTATCTGTTCCTGTCTTAAGTAGGCAGCACTAGAAGAAGAGCTCTTAACCTGCTCAGTAATGCAAAATCAGCAAGGCAATCAGGCGTATGTTTATAAAAATATAAGAAAAAGGGCATTAGAAGTTGAAACCTTGTGGCTCAGAAAAGGCACAGCAGCAAAAAAGCTAGCAGCGACCAACCTGACAAGGTTCGCCCAGGCCAGCAGCATCCCCCAGCAAAGGAGGCAAGGAGTGGCGCAGACACAGGCAAAACATATGCAAGTATAATGTGGCCACCGCCTGGACCTCTACCATTACCCTTGGCTCTGCAGGAAGCCCATAGCAAAATTTCATGTGTTACATCCCAGGCTATGATTCTCTGCTAAGATTCAAGTAAAATGTAGGAATTAACCAGGTGTAGTGGTTAATTTTTCTAATAATAGCCACTGTTGTTATCTCTCTCCTACCACTGATGTAGCTTTCCAAATTGAATTTAGGTAAAACAGTAACTTCTGAAGGGAAAGAGATTACAGAGGGCCCATGAATTAAAAGCCAGACATGTAGAACCACACATCACCCTTTAAAAGAGGACTTTAAACCTAATTAAATGATATTTGTTAAATTAGAAGGTAAAAATGTTGTATCCTTCTCAGAAAGTGAAGAAAAGTTGTATGTAAGTGTAGTAAAAACATATGCATGAATGACTGTCTTAACCCACTGATTACAGATAATCTTTGATTTGTACTTGTTAAAAGACTTCTAAATTGAGTTTCCTGGCTAGAGAGTCACAGTTTTCTAGACTGCTTGTCAGATTCATGTTCATAATCTTCATCAGTCTGAAAACTCAATTACAAAATTTAGGCTATTTTGCTTGTGGCTTTAGGTACTTGGATAAAGTATATTATTTAAGTCTCTGATTCTAGAGGTGCTTTTAGATTATCATTTTAAACTTTTTACTTATTTCAATTTACCATCTTAATGATTAATGCAGTCAATTGCTAAGTTATGACCCTGATATCATCAGGATTCCTTTAGGTAAAAGGTAATTTGAAGAGGTATTGCACTTCCCCATACTTAATACTTTAACACTGTTTGTTGATGGATCTAGTGAACATGGAAAAACAGCAGTCTACTGGAGACCACATAATTTAATCACTCGATCTGAGTGTACTGGAACTCAGAGAGCTGAGGTTACTCTGTTTATTTATTAAATAAATTTTACAACCTTGCGCTCTCTCTGGACTTTCCAGCCTTATATTGCAAATATAACTATCAATTTATGTGGATGACACTTGCTTACAGCATGGGATATGAGACTTACAAATGAAAACTTTGATAACTTAAGATTTAAAATGTTGAAGAACATGGGATATCAGAGTGGATAAGGTTTGGGGAGGCTTCTACAGTGAAATCCTAACCTGATGTCAGTAATTAGAAAAGCAGATAGAAAAAGGCTAGAATGTCAGGATTTCTGACAGGGGTCAATAATATTTCTCCTCTGCCCACTTCCTTACACTTAGAATGGCTTAGTGACAAACCTATATGAGTGGATAAATGGCCCCTGATACAGGAGAAGCTAGATAAACTTTATCTGTTGATAAATGAGCAATTTAATGCTATAGAAAAGTCAGTTAGCCCCTGGAATTCTCCAGTGTTTGTTATTCCAAAAAGGGCTGAAAGCAATAATGACCTCTGGAGCTTCAGCTCAACACTCAGAGATAATTGCATTCATTCAGATTACAGCTCACAGCTCCAAATCCTAACAATATCGTCTGTGATTCAGCTTATGTTGTAAATGTAGCCAGTCACATAGAAACTGCTACAGTTAAAAGAGGTACACTAGACCAGCCAGGCATGGTGGCTCACACCTGTAATCCCAGCACTTTGGGAGGCTAAGGCAGGTGGATCATGATGTCAAGAGACAGAGACCACCCTGGCCAACATGGAGAAAGCCTGTCTCTACTGAAAATACAAAAATTAACCAGGTGTAGTGGTGGGAACCTGTAATCTCAGCTACTTGGGAGGCTGAGGCAGGAGAATCACTTGAATTTGGGAGGCAAAGGTTGCGGTGAGCCAAGATTGAGCCACTGCACTCCAGCCTGGTGTCAGAGAGAGACTCAATCGGGGGGGGGGGGGGGTGGAAACAAAGAAAGAAAGAAAAGAAAAGAAAAAATGAAGGGAAAGAAAAGAAAAAGAAAAAGTACACAGAACTGCTTAATTTGTTTCACATATTCTCATATGCTGCATGCTACATGCCAAACAGTTGAGACATATGGTCTTATACAGCAACATTGTCTGTCATCATTTGCTCACATGGGAATACTTAAACAATTAAAAATTGACAATGGATCTGCTTATACTACTCATACTTTTCAAAATTTCTTACAGCTTTGGGCTATAACCCATAAAACAGGAATTCCTTATAATCCTAGAGGACAAGGCATTATAGAACGGGCACATCAAACACTACAACACATGTTGAAAAGACAAAAAAAAGGGTATAGGAGGCCAACTACCACCTCAACCAAAACTACATTTAGCCATATTTACTTTAAATTTTTAGACTCTTGGTAAGGATAATAAGACTCCATATGACAGATATTGGGAAGTATTAGAAGAAAAGAGGGAAGTTGGTCTGAAAGTGCCACGGAAATACCTAGAAGGACAATGGGAAGATCCAGTGGATTTTCTGACCTGAGGGAGAGGGTATGCTTGTGTATTTACAGGAGACAGGCAAATCATGTGGGTGCCCTCAAGGTGTGTGCAACCATGGAACAGGAGATGAGGACTGCAGGGTGGCCAAATATGAGCCCAGTCACTCCAGTAAGAGCCACGATCTAGTTGGGTCTGAGTACATAGATGGACAGAAGGCTGACCAGAGTCAAGACACAGTTCTAATGCTAGATTTTCTATAAAATTTGATGGACTGCCAATCAGATAATGAGAGCTGCCCAGCATGGCCTTACATTCTTTCAATTAATACAGAAACAAAAAGGGGGATATACAGGGAGCTAAAGGCCCATGGGGCATGACCAACTCAGCATTCCACTGGAGGCTATATGATTAAACAGCAAACTGTTTATCATGAATACAGGATATGGGCAAACCCACACTGCTCTTCCAACAAAAGGTTTGCTAAGGGACATCACTCCCTGGCACCAGGCTCCTTGAAATTATCTATTGAGAAAATCAGTGCCTATTGTTCAAAGGTTGCAGCTCAAGCCTGCTGTGAACCAAATGGCTGACTGACAATTACCTGACAATCATCCCCCCACTTCCTTACTATCTCTTTTTCCTAATAAATACAGAGGGCTGTGTAAAACTCAGGGCCCTTGTCCACTGCAGGCAAGGTGCTCCCGACCCCTTCTTCTAAATATAGTCTTACATCTCTTGTCTTTCATTCCTGTGTTCAGCCCCCCTTTGTTCAGTCCATGAAGGTTCATGTGTATTTCATCATTTGAGGTCAGGAGTTCTAAATCAGCATGGCCAACATGGTGAAACCCCATCTCTACTAAAAACATAAAAAGAAGATGGATGCAGTTATGGGACCCTATAATGCCAGCTACTTAGTAGGCTGAGGCGGGAGAATTGCTTGAGCCTGGGAGGTGAGGTTGCAGTAAGCAGAGATTGCTGCATTGCACTCCAGCCTGGGTGACAGAAAGAGACTCTATCTGAGGAAAAAAAAAAAAAAAAGATGTGACAATTGCCATGTCTCCTTGCAGTGCCAGGTGTCACTGGTGGGCAGCAGGGCAGAAGGGGTATGTAAAATACCTCACGTTGATAATCATTGCATTAGTTAATTCAAGTAGGCTAAAAACTAATATAGTAGTTTCCAAAGCATCCTATTGAGGGGAAATATTGTCACCCCTGGGGAATATCTTGTTGTCATGAATCACCTGGATGCACCTCAGACATACAATATCAGAATCTCTTGGACAGTGCCCAGTGATCTGTGTTTTTTCAGTCCCTCTATACATTTCTTATATTTGCTCAAGTTTAGGAACACTTGTGTTAGAATCATGTGCTATACAGCACTCCACACTAGTATTTGCAAGGGAAGAGAGAAGGTGGAGAGAAAAGCAAAAAGAAAATGAGCCAGGCACCAGGGTCGAAACCTGTTATCCCAGCAGTTTGGGGACCAAAACAAGAAAACTACTTGAGGCTAAGAATTTGAAACCAACTGGGCAACATAGCAAGACCCTATCTTTTAAAACAAACAAACAAAAATTAGCCAGGTGTGATGATGCATGCCTGTAGTCCCAGCTACTTGGGAGGTTGAGGCAGGAGGATTTCTTGAACTGAGTGTCCGGAGCTGCGTGCCCCGGCCATAGCAAATAATAATTAATGATTAAACGCCCAAGCTCTATTCCTTTCCACCTTCTACCTCCTCCCTAGATTTGTTGTTTCTCTTTTGTATCAATACCTCATAAAAGATGGCGCTCTTCCTGTTTTTTCTTCACCTGTTTTTCCCCCGTGCAGCGAAAATTGTTACTTTGTAGCGCAGGCACCATCCCGCGCCCGGGAAAATTACCAACTGACAGCGCAGGTGCAACATGACGTTTGACCAGAGAAACCAATACCTACTTGGTCACGCCCTCTGCGATGAGATCATCTCCGCCTCCAGCCCAACCCCTTCTCCTCCAAGTGTATATAAGGCACTGCATTACCGCCATTAAATGAGACTTGATCAGAGCACTGTCTTGTCTCCATTTCTCGTGTCTCTTGTCCCCCAAATTCCCACTCCCTCCTCCAGGGCCTGCTTCGACGATCCCGCGGGCCGGGATAACTGAGGAGCTGGAGGCTGCAGTGAGCTGTGAGCATGTCAGGCACTCAAGTCTGGTTACCAAAGTAAGACACTGTCTCTAAAAAATGAAAGGGAGGGAAGGAGGTACAGAGGGATGGAAGGAGGGAGGGATTGAGAGACAGAGAGAGAGAGAGAGAAAGAGAGAGAAAGAAAAAGAGAGAAAGAGAGAAGAAGATAGGAGAAGGAAGAAAGTCAAATCAGTTTTTACAAATCCTCATAGATTGTTTCAGTTACCTGTAGGGAATATGTATTAGGTGAAATGAAGACTGAAATATAGTCTCCAATTTATAACTCAGTGTGTTTTGTGCTCTTTACATATAAAGTGCAGCTCTGAGTTGCATGACTTGAGAGATGCAAAGAGGCCTGGCTTACATTTTAGTTGTCTTTTTAAAAAACAATTAGGGACTCTCTGAGTCTACTGGTTTTTCAAGGGAGGTACAGTACTCACTGGCTAGAAAATTCTGTGCAATTTAATCTGTTGCATAGCTCTGCCTAAGATACATGACTAGACTACTGATGAATGCAAAAAAGAAATTTTTAAGTTTATTGACCATGAATTGGTGTCTAAGTTTGCCTGATGGGAGTGTATATGAGATTCATATTTCTCCTACAAAAAGTTATTGCAAACCCGATGGTTAAGAAACAACACACATTGATTCTTTCTTTCTTCTGGAGGTCAGAAGCCTGAAATGAGTCCTAAGGGACTAAATTTAAGTAGTTGGCATGGCTGGTTCTTTATTAAGTTTCCAAAGAGAATCTATTCCTTGGCTTTTCTAAATTCTGGAGTCTACCTTGACTCATGGTCTCTTCCTTTATCATCAAAGCACATCATCCCATCACTTTTTCCATCATCACATCTCCTCTCTTCTTTGACATTTTCATCTATGTCTCGTAAGGATCCATGTGATAATACTGAGACCACTTGGATAATAGAAGATGATCTCTCATCTTGACACACTTATCTTCTTGAGAACTATGAAGGCTTTTCTCTTGTATGCTAACATACTCAGCTACCAGAAGTAAAGAAGTGGATGTCTTTGAGGAAAAAATAATCTAACTTATTACAGAAAGTCAGTTTTCATCCCTTTCCTAGAAGCCACCCACGAATTCAAGTACAGCACTTGAAGTTGCCTCTGGAGTTCACTGTTGATCCAAGCTAAAGGTGATGCATTTTGTTCTTAAGTTGTGGTGCATTTCTACCGCATCTTTCAGGAAAGCCAGAGATGTCATCCTTTGGAATAAGTATATCATGCTGTTTCTGGCCACCACAGTCGTAAATAAAGGAGTAAAGGAAAATATGTAAACTGTCTTCCTGTATTGACTGCATGTCTCCAACAGCTGAGCTCACAAAGGGCTTTCTTCTTGGAATTATATTTGTGGTAGGGAGATTTGGAGCTCATACTACACAAAAGTGTGCAACTGCCCCTCCGTTTAATCCTACAGACTACACCTACTTCAGTGGCAACATTTTATAAGCCCTAGGTGGACAGGGAATTACTTTAAAATAAGACTTACATGTTTCCATTAATAAAGCAATGCAACTTTACATAAAAAATCTGCAAAATTGCCATTATAGGGAAGAAAACGGGTTTGTTCAGCATTTCTTTACTAAATCAGTAAGATGTATTAGTTTACCCTTTTTATTATTTTTATTTTTAGCAATGCTTATCTCATACTTTGTGTAATGCAGATGATACAAGCCCTTTATGATGAAATGCATAAAGAGGAACTTAATGATGGTTAAAATCTCCCAGTCATTTTATTTTTTGTCTTCCTGAACTACTTTTCCAATTATGGAGGTCATCTTTATCATTTAAATTATCCAGTGAAAAAAGTTTGACTTCACTTTCTTATGAATAGTGAGGCATTTCTCATTTTAAGAAATATGGATTAAGCACATACAAGCATCCAGACTGTTTTAGATGACAAGGACAGGAATAAGCAACTTACTCATCAGTTTCAAAGGGTAATTGACATAACATCAAATTTCAGCATTCAGTCCATTTCTTGGCTTCCTTAATAAATGATGATATATTGTTTCTAATATAAACTCCTTTAGAGACTCATTTATTTCTTCAGATAAAAAGCAAAGAAAAAAAAAAACAAAAAAAAAAACAAATAAAACAATGAACAACAAAATCTCTTTTAATTCTTTTTTATTTTTATAATTTATATTTATATTAAGGGAGAAAGATAACTTCAATTGGTTTACTTGTTTTAGGCATTACTGCTTTATATATCTGAAAGGTGTAAGGTTAGCCAAAAGAAAGGACGAGAGAGAAAGACCCAAGGTCAGATGAGTAAGTTTATTAACCTGATGTGGCTGCTCCATCACAGTTCAAAGAGACAGTCCTGAGCTTACAAAATGAGTGATTTATATGGGGGAGGGAGACCCTGGGGTTGTTTGTCAGTTAACTTTACCACATATCTCATGACCAGCTTACAATATATTATATTGTGAAAATAGGAATTTACAAGAGGGTATAACTTAGATTTATCCACATTTCTCATGACCTTCCCCCACGCTGCCTGGAGTGCTGTAATAGCAAGTCTGGTGATCTTGCTGTTACCTAGATAAGTGTTCAGGAATGCAGCTACAGAGTATTCAGGGCAAGGGTCAGCTGAATTTGTTGTGATGAGGGTGTCTGAGGAAGCTTCTCCCTAACATTCCAGTCTTTTAATAGATAATAGAAGAGATGAGCCATTGTCATCTGGATGTTTCTTGCTGGATATGGGCAACAGTTTTGGGGAAAGTCTGGGTGATAGGGACTGCCAGCCCAGGAGTTATGGAACCACTGGGAGTAGGAGTCTGAAAGGTGCTGCCTGATTTCAGAAGCCATTTAATTTAACCACTGGGCACCATCTCATACCAATCCTGACTGGTTAGTACAGAAACAGCACAGTCCGCCTTTTTCAGTGATGAGGAGATCTAAACCTTGATGGTTTTGAAGTGTCACCGCTGCTAAAGAGTCTATTTGTGACTGGAGAGTAAGGATTGATTTAGTCATGATATGTAGGTTGTCTGAGAGATCTTTTGAGAGAGCTTGATAGTAGGACAAGGAGGTGAAAAAGCCTGCTATCCCTGTTTCTGTTGCAGTGTTAATTTCTAGTTTTATAAGGAGGGGTATTGGCTATATGGCTCTGTGTTATGGTCTTGAGCTTTAACAGGGAATGGTAAACCTTGATTTCCAGAGGCAGTGTCAATTTGGGGGCTTAAGAAGACCAAGGCATCAGTGCTGGTCCATTTGGTAGGGAGACAGACATAGGTTGAAATTCCACACAAGAACAATATACCCTAGCTGGGAAGAGATAACTGGTTATGTATACTGAAAAGGTGTGTGAGTTTATTGTTTTTATTTTCCCATGCACCTAGAGTGCTGGCTAAGGTGGCTCCAGTAAATGGCTGAAAATGAGTTTTAGGGGTCATTTGAGTGGCTCCTTGTGTTTTATTCTCCCACTGGAGAAAGAATCATTTTGTGTCTATTAGGAGCCATTCAGAGGAGTAAATGAAAGAGAATATAAATAGGTATTTGGCAAGAACCATGCTGCAAGGGGTCTATGGATGAATGGTCATACAGCTCATATGTCTGTCATTACAAACTCCTGAATGTTTGGTTATTAAAGAGCTGGGTGATGAGCTTTGGGGGTCCTGAAAAATGGATGAGCCATTTACATTTTACTGTTTGAGTTAACTTAAAATTTTGGTGGTCCGGCTGGGCGCGGTGGTTCACGCCTGTAATCCCAGCACTTTGGGAGGCCGAGGCGGGTGGATCACGAGGTCAGGAGATCCAGACCATCTCGGCTACACAGGTGAAACCCAGTCTCTACTAAAAATATAAAAAATAATAGCCGGGCGTAGTAGCGGGTGCCTGTAGTCCCAGCCACTTGGGCAGCTGAGGCAGGAGAATGGCATGAACCTGGGAGGCAGAGTTGGCAGTGAGTGGAGACCATGCTACTGCACTCCAGCCTGGGTGACAGAGCCAGACTCTGTCTAAAAAATAAAAAATAAAAAAAAATAAAAAAAAATAAAAAAAAAAAAATTCGTGGTCCTTTGAGGCCTGAGGCTGTAAGGTATAATTACATTGATGGGATAGTAGGTGACCTAAAACAGACCTGAGGACAGGTTGCATTGGATACATATGGGTCTTGAAAAGTTAGACCAGTGTTGGTGGTCACAGGGTCATGAATGAGCTATTATTACTTGTATAATTACTAGTATATTGGGTAAGACAGGAGATAGAGGAGTGTAAAAGTTGTACTGCACACCCTATAAGAGTATTTTTTGTCATGTCTGTGATGGAAAATTTGTCCAGTGACTGCATGTCTAAAATTTGGAAGGGTTATTTTCCTTCATAACGGGGGTGATAGGTTAATTTAGTAAAAACTCAGTTTTTTGAGGGAACAGGGTTGGCAACATAAGTGGCAGTAAATAAGGAAATGCAGACCTAGCAATCTTTTTGTAGGTTGGGGTTGGACTACTTTAGTAGGGGGAGAGTTAAGGGTCTTATAGAGGTAGTTTGGTACTGTTGGAAGAGGAGAGGTGGCTCTGTGGGGCAACCAAGGCAGTAGGAGAGGTCGATAAGCAAAGAGTGAGTAGGAAAGTAAATAAGTGAATTGCACCTGGGGCAAAGTCGCATAGGGTGCCTTGGAAGATAAGGTCATCTATCCATTCTAAAAGAGAGTTGAGAGTGAGAGTTTGGGGATGAAACCAGGAGATATCTTTGCAAGCAGAGATGAGGAAGAGGGTGAAGTGACATGTTAGGCAGAAACAGGGCATTTAAGAGAAATTGAAAAGGTACTTGTAATTGCCAGGAAGGGAAGGAAGAGTCTGGATATTGTACAAAGGTCTTCTTCAGGATGGGTGTGAGGTAGAGTTTGGTTGGCCTAAGCAGGGTACTGGAGAATAGATGGAGGATGGCAGTCAGTCAGTTGGTGGATGCTTTGGGGGCTCTTTTTAATCTAGAAAGATGGTAACAAGCGATATGACCTGAGAGTTTAGCTGCAGTGGGTGTAGTGAGAACAACTTGAAAAGGGCCTTCCCACTTTGGTTTAAGGCTTGTTGGATCAAGAGCTTTTTGGAAGACTTGCTCTCCTGGAAGGAGAGTTTGGTTGGTGGGGCCTTCATTGGGTTTTGGTATGGCCTGGTCAGCTTGTTTGTGGAGAAAATGGCAAATGGCGTGTTGAGAGATATTCTCCTAGCTGAGTGTTAGAAGAGTGTTTGTTTTGGAAGAGGAAAGTGTGTCCATACATTAACTCAAAATGGACTGAGGAAGGAGGGTGTTTTGAATGATCTCTGATGTAAGCCAGCGCTTTGGGCCAAAGGGAGGTCTACGCTTTTTGGACTTCAAGAGTGAGTTTGTTTAACTGACCCTTAAGAATCCCATTTGCCTTTTTGACTTTTTTGAATGACTGGAATCAGTATGGGATATGGAGGCACCACTGGATGCTGAGGGACTGAGAAACCTGTTGGGTGATTGAGGAGATGAAGCTAGAGCCATTGTCTGATTGTATGGAGCTAGGGAGGCCAAATTTAGGGATGATTTCTGTTATAAGAATTTGGGAGACTTCTGCGGCCTTTTCTGAAGAGGTAGAAAATAATTCTACCCACCCAGAGCAGGTGGCTATAAGAGTAAGAAGAAATTTTGTTGTCTTGATGGTAGGAATGTGGGTGAAGTCTACTTCCCAGTCCTCCCCTGGGAGAGTTCCTCTGAGCTGATGTTTAGGGATGGGGGAGAGCGGAGGTCTCTTTGGCAGAAAATAATGGAGCATATATGACAGTTTGAGGTGATATCTCTTAGTGAGATGAATAGATGTGTGGAGGGGAAATAAGGGTGAAGGAGTAGGTACAGGGGGCACACACTGATATGGAAGGATTGGTGAAGAGATGTCAGAATTTCTTTGTTTTGTTCTTGGGGGTGGAGAGTTGGATTTTTCACTACACAGTCCCCTTGAAAGGAGGCTCCTTTCTGTAGTAGTGAAGCTTTCTCAGTGGGAGAGTACATGGATTGGATTGGGTAATGAGGAGAAGAGGGGCAGGGACAGAAGAAAAGGAGGTTTCTTTTGCTGCCTCATCAGCTTTTCTGTTCCCTCTTGAAATTGCATCCTATTCTGTTTGATGTCCTGGACAGGGTATAGCTCCTGCTTTAGTTGGGAGTTGTGCAGCCCGAAGGAGTTGGTAAATAAGAGGGCCGTTAGTGATGGGGATTCCTTTGGCAGTAAGGAATTCTCTGTCTTTCCAGATGGCAGTGTGGGAATGAAGAATGTGATAGGCATATTTGAAGTCTGCATAAATGTTGACTCATTTGCCTTTGCAAAGTGTAAGGATCCAGGTAGGAGCGGTGAGTTCTGTTTTTTTTTTTTTAGAAGAGGTTCCTGCGTGTAAGGGCTTGGATTCAATTACCCAGTCAAGGGAAATAACTGTATATCCAGGAATTTGGGGGGAGCTGGTGGGCCCAGAAGAGGAGTTATCTATGAGTAGTTGGTCATCAGCGTTGCTGAGAGGCTCCGAGGAAATGTTTGGTAAATGTGGCTGTCGGTGGTCAAGTATCTCAGTTCCAGAATGAGTAGGAGGAAAAGAGGATACAGGGAGTAAGGATGCTGGATTGAGGGGAGAACTTTTCACAAGACTGAATTCAGGATTTTTGATAAAGAGAGCATGGAGTAATTGAAACTGGGAAGGTGGAAGGGAAGTTAATGCTCGGGGAGAGAGGAGGTCTTTTAGATTATGAGGACTTTGGACAACAGTATTCTGGCTGAAAGTTAGTTTCCTGCTTTCTAGAGCTAAAAGAGCTGCCACTGCTAGTGCTTCAAGGCAGGTTGGCCACCATTTGACTCTGTTTTCTAGTTGTTTAGAGAGATAAGCTACAGGGGAGAAGGAAGAAGGATTTTATTTCTGTTGTCCTAAAATACTAAGGGCTACTCCTTGACTTTCAGCAGTATAGAGAGTGAAAGGCTGGGAGAAATTAAGTAAAGACAGAGCTGGCACAGTGACAGGAGCCATTTGGAGTTTGCAGAAGCTGGGGAGTATGCTATTTGAGGCATTTAGGGGTTCATTGAGAGGGCCTTTGACTACTTCACAGAGCCGGTGAGCTAGGACGGCAAAGTTGGGAATCCATATTCTAAAAAAGCCTGATAGCCCTGGTAATGAAAGGATTTTGCTTTTGGAGGAGGGTGGGGGAAGATTAGCAGTGTTGCTTGGGCTGGGATCATAGCCTGGGTCCCAGGAGAAAGTTGAATTCCTAAGTAGGTCAACATGGAATTGGAGAGTAGTGTGGAGTTTTGAAAGGATGTCTCTTCTAGGAGCGGAGTTGGACATGAGGGCAGGACTAAAAAAGAGTGAGTAAAGGAAAATGTGTGCGAGGAGCAGAAGAATGGATGAGTGGCTTGGAGTTTGGAGACTTGTCTATCAGTTCCTACCACAGAGACCCGGGAGGACATGGTAGGTCTTGAAAAATCAGGTAAAGCAGAGTAGGTTGTCCCAGTATTAATTAAAAACAAAAACATGCTTGCCTACCTGCTACCATCAGGGTTACCCTCAGCTTAGATGAAGAGATGGTTGTTGCCGGGGTATCCATTCCAGGACACCATCAGTCTTCAGCAGCAAGGCCGATAAGACCTGAGTAGGAAGTTTTGGCTGGCTCAGGAAGGGATGCGGCCAGTCCTTTCAGGGACCACTCACAGTCTGACTTCCAGTGGAGTCTTCTACAGAGTGAGGCATGGCTTGGTTGGCTCACGTGGGTTTGGGCATTGTCTGGATTTGTGGACTTCATTGACACAATTGAAGCAAGCACCAGGTGGAGGTAGATTACCACAGAGCCTTCATGTGGAGCTGTGGCCCCATGGGTCTGCAGGTCCCCTGATGGAAAATTTGAAACTGCCTGTTTTGCCTTTTACTTTCCTCATCATGATTGTTAAAGACTTTGAAGACTAAATTAAGAAGGTCTTTTTGTGGGGTTTGAGAGCTGTCATCAAGCTTCTGAAGCTTGCACCGATTGCTGGGGGTGGTTTCGGAGTTAAACTGAAGGTTTAAAGTAGTGGTTCTTCCTGGCCAGGCACGGTGGCTCAAGCCTATAATCCCAGCACTTTGGGAGGCTGAGGCTGACAGATTATGAGGTCAGGAAATCGAGGCCATCCTGGCTAACATGGTGAAACTCCCATCTCTACTAAAAATACAAAACAAAACAAAACAAAGCAAAAAATTAGCTGGGCCTGGTGGTGGGCACATATAGTCCCAGCTACTTGGGAGACTGAGGCAGGAAAATGGCATGAACCCAGGAGGCAGAACTTTCAGTAAGCCAAGACTGTGGTACTGCACTCCAGCTTGGGTGACAGAGCATGACTCTGTCTAAAAAAAAAAAAAAAAAATTGTGGTTCCTTCTCAGGAGGTAGGGTCGATGAGGGCATATTTTTAGAGAGCTTCTTTAAGGCAGGGGAGAAATTGTGCAGGGTTTTTTCTGCTTTCTGGGAGATTTCTTTGAGTTTTTGAAAGTTTACAGCCTTATGAACAGCTTTGCTAAGGCCTGCAATGAGACAAGTAACCATATGGTTTTGGGACACTAGCCCATGGTCTGTGAGTTGGTACTCCCAGGAGGGCTCTTCCCAGGGAACTGTAGTGGCTCCTATGGGCTTAGAATGATCATGCCATTGAAGGTCATCGCATGTGCCTGAGCTGCAAGCCACACTCTTTTCTTCTTTTCTGGAAGGAGGGTAGAAGACAGAATAATATAGAGATCATGCCGAGTACGTTCATAAGAATGGGTGAGATATTTAAGTTCTTTGATATAAGTATTGGAATCAGAGAGGAAGAACTTGAGACATTTTTCAATTTAGGGAAATTGGATAGGGAGAAAGTGATGTGGACACAGATGATACCTTTGGCCCCTGCTCCTTCCCAGAGATGAATTTGAGTATATTGGGCTTCAGAGCAGGTGAGAGGTGGAGAAGGAGAGGACTGAGTCAGAATCAGGGTAGTTGGAGAGAGTCAGGAAGAAAGTCAGAGAGTCAGGTAGTTGGAGAGAGTCTACTCCACTCAGGTAGAGCCAGAGTGGAGACATATTGTGGAGGATCATGATGCTGTGAGGGAGGGGGAAATCAGTAGGGTCAAAGGAAGAGGAGTCATTGGCTGGGACTAAGGGGAGTGGGGACAGGAGGTGAGTCAGATTTGGAGCAGGCAAGGAGAATTTGGAAAGTAGAATAGGACTGGAAGAAAGAAGGGCAGTTACAGAGAGTGAACAATGCCTGAATATAAGGAGTCTCAGACCATTTCCCATTGCAATGACAAAAGTTGTTTAGATCTCTATGTATATTGAAATCAAAAGTGCCATTTTGGGGCCATTGGGAACCATTGTACAATTGGTATTGAAGCCATGCAGTATTGCAGTAAAAGATAAGCCTCTTAATATGGACCACTGAAGGGAGGCCTAGAGCATTGAGATTGCAGAGGAGACACCCAAGATGGGTGATCTTAGAAGGGGTAGACTGAGAGGCTCCCACAGTGAATGGAGGAGGGGAAAGAGGAAGAAGAGACTGCCAATGACAAAGAGGTCAGGAGAGGGTGTCCCCTGTCCTACAGACTTTGCCAGGAATAGAGGAGGTAGCTGCCATGTCAGGCGTCCCTAAAATGGATGAACTGGTGGCCTGAAGGCTGGAGGACGCCCTTAGCCCAACATTGGCCCTTTCAGGAGTAATGGGATCATCAAAGCTTCCAGGTAAATGGCAGAAGTCTCCTACTCACCCCTAGCGGAGGCTCTGAGAGTAAAGGAAGTCACCAACAGTGGGAGAAACTGGGAGATCTTTTGGGTCTTTAGCAGGCTCGGGAAGGGGAGGTTGACAGGAAGAGACGTGATAGGAGAGAGGCAACACCTCACTACTAATCCTGGGCTGTTGAAATATTAGCATATTACTACAATAAAATATACTCTTGCCAAAAAGAAATCAACCGGGTACCAGTCCAAATTATAGGTGAAACTTTGTAGTAGATTATTATATGAAAATATCACATGGCAATGAAATAAACCATGAAAATAAATCAGCCAGAAGATAGCATAAAAATATACATGATGCTTTGCAATGTATTAAATAAGCTTGAAAAATTACAAACAATATAATACAATTTTAGCTTAAAATTTAGATTGAAATATATATATGTGTGTGTGTGTATATATGTGTGTGTGTGTATATATATATTTGAAGGATTATATACATATCACAGCACACTGAGAGGCTATGGTGGATGGATTTCTTGAGCCCAGGAGTTTGAGACCAGCCTGGGAAAAATAGTGAACCTCATCTCTACAATAAAATATAAAATTTAGCCAGGAATGGTGGTGTTCACATATAGTCCCAGCAAAGCCAGACGGCTGAGGTAGAATTGCTTGAGCCCAGGGAGCTTGAGGCTGTAGTGAGTTTTGATTGTACCACTGCACTCCAGCCTGGGTGACAGGGCAAGACCCTGTCCCCCCCCCCCAAAAAAAAGTATATATGCATAAATCTTATCAAAATTAAAACAACCACAGATTTAAGTAGGGCAGGGGTGGAGCTCTTTTCTTTAAGCCAAGAAGTCAGAGAAATGCAATGAAAGGAAAATCACAAGTATTCATAACATATTGACATATTGTCAAGGTGACATTTTTGTGAGTGTGGGGTTTAGGTAGAAAAAAATAAAGGAGAGATTAATGAAGAAAGAGGGAAAGAGAAAAGGAGAGAAGAGATGGAGGGAAGCATGGGGTAAAGGAAAGAAAGAAGGAGGGAGAGAGGAAGGGAAACAAGAAAAAGAGAGGGAGAGGGAGAGGAAAAACAAGATGGAATGATTTTTGTACCACAAATAAGATTATGTCATAAAGCAATAATTATTATTAGAACATTTCCATACAATAACTTGCTAGTGAAAGGGTGGGGAGTACTACATTGATTAAAATCATTAGGTGATGAATATTTCATTCTGAGGGAGATCACATCATGATTTATAAATCTTCAGTTGGCTGGAAATTTGAGAAGGATGGCTCTGTCCAGAAATTTATTACAGTCTATGGATTGAAAATGTCCTAACAAAAGAAAAAAATGTCTAAAGAAACAGTGAGTTTTAATTAAAATGTTTTAACCATGTAACTTCTGTGTGTATGTGTGTGTGCAAGTTTCTCTCATATGCCCATTTTATATCTGCTATTGCATATTATTACATTGATACTATATCTATACAGTGGTAAAAATCAAAAAATGGTATGTTTATTATTTTGTTCTGACTTTCAAATTCAATGAATTACAACTATGCATATGTTTCACATTTTTGAACTTTTCATATTATAATTGATCTGGTTAAACATATATAAATATTTAAATTTATATCTTATTTTCTGTGTGTATAAGCTGTCCAAATAAACCTGAACAATTTCTATATTTGTATTATTTGATTCATCCATTGTACATATTGATGAAATATAATATAAAGTGGCATTTAAATTTTTATTATCATTTTATGGTCTTTTCACTAATAAAATAATATATTTTATATTAATGCCATCATGAAATTCTGGGGGGACAAATTATTGCAAGTAGTTTCTCTTTGGATACATGTTTTAAATGTTGAAGTGCCAAATAATGCAA
The DNA here is from genome assembly GCF_008728515.1 of Papio anubis. Classification (NCBI taxonomy): domain Eukaryota; kingdom Metazoa; phylum Chordata; class Mammalia; order Primates; family Cercopithecidae; genus Papio; species Papio anubis. The sequence goes on from NC_044997.1 coordinate 5,234,528, forward strand.
ATATAAATGTTTTAAACAACCCCATGTGAGTTCTTATATTCTATTTTGAGAAATCTGATAGACAAGCTAACAGAGTAACTACATTGAAATTACACAGTAATTATATTGAACATGAGCTTTCAATGAACTCAGACTGCAAGCTGTGCTTCAGTGATTCTCTGAGCATAATGATAATTAATCATTGACTTTAATGTAAGATAATACCCTCAAACCACTCATAGACAGCTAAGTATACACCAACCTCTTCCAGGGATGAGCTCCTTACTTTGAGAGCAGAAACCTGTCATTATTATCTTCTTGAAGTTTACAAGTATGTTCTGTCAAAGCCCTCCCTCAAAGCAACATTTTGTTTCTCCTCAGGGGAGACTCATATTAATTACTGTTTTACTGCTCATTAGCATCCCAATGACCAGATTAATTACTGTTCATCACCAGCCCAATGAGTTATATCCATAAGCTGTAGGGAGAATCCACCAATGGAACTGTAGTTACACATTCCATGGAAACCACACTGAATTTGTGTAATCCAGGTTTAGCCTTTACTTATCACAAGCTATCTGGAATAAAGATATTATTTAAGTTATTCTTAATGTGGTGATTACATCAGAGAAAAACTATACAACTGATAATAGCTTCAAATTCTATGCTCTGAGGAACAAGGGGATTTTGAGAATGGGGTATCTGGAACAACTGACATGCATCTTCATTAAACAATCATTATAATCACAAGCTTGAACATGTCCATGCCTGAGTTCCAGTTAACTAATTGCTGTCATTTACTAAGTGCTATTATTGTCTGAGTTCAGAGGACTCTTCTTCCTTGAACTGCTATCTTTCCACTAAACCAGGCTAATTTGCAAAATTCCTTCGTAATATTGCATTTATCTGTATGTCTGTAGCTATCTGTTTCTTCACTGGAACCCCAACATGAGAGTGTAAGTCCAAGACAACAAAGTAAGGAAGAACACTCTGATTACAGCTATTTTTAAATAAAGCAATCAATCAAATTCAAGGAAAATTGAAAAGAAAATTTAATTATGAAACCATACATTCTGAAAATAAACACAAACATGAAGACATATATTTGCAAACCAGTATCAAAATCAGGACTGTATTCCAAGAGCTCATCTCTGACTAACATGAATTTGCCAGCTTCTGCCTCATGCCTGACTTACGATGTAATTATGTCAATTTGTCCGTGTACCCTTGGGTATCACCCACATCTACCACATACATTAAATAATAGTGTTCTTCTCCAAAGTAGAACTTTGTCAGACTTTGTGGTGAGCAGCTTATTTGTATTTGCCATACACCTGGAAAGGAAGATTGAAAAAAGTAGTATTTTTTTGTTTTAACATTAATCTCCACATCACCTAGTAAGGGGAAGGTAATAGGTATCAACCGTACTCCATTAATGAGCAAGATATGTCTGGCTTCTGGATACACTGTAGGGGAGGAAGGCGAAATGAGGAAGAGGGAGAAAGAGAGGGAGGAAGAAGGATAAAAGGAACAAAAAAAAAGAGAAAAGAGGGAAGGAAAGAAAGAGAAAGGGAGGGAGGCAGAAAGAGGGAGGGAGGAAGAGAAGAAAAGAAGGAGGAAGCAAGAAAGGAGGAAAAAAAGAAGGGATGGTCAATGGAAAGCAATAGAAATGGATGGAGACAAGGAAGGAGGAAAGGAAGGATGAAAGAAAGGAAGGAGGGAGGGAGAAAGTGAAGGAAGGAAAATGAAACAAGACAGGAAGGAAAGGGGGGAAAGAAAGAAAAGGAAGGAAGGAAAAAGGAAAAGAAAGAAAGAGAGCAAGTGAGAACAAATAAACAGAAATAAAAAGAAAAAGAAAGGAAAAGAGAAAGAGAGGGAAAGAAAGAAAGAAAGAAA